>NC_142201.1:27877500-28070000 GCF_049639895.1 Pseudopodoces humilis | reverse complement strand
CATTTCCTATGCAGAGAGATACCCCCCTGCATAAATGTTTGCCAAAATAGAGCTTTAGTTGTCATGTTTTCTATATTTCCATAATCTTTTGATTTAGGATTAGTATAAAGTGTATCATGTCACTTTTATTTGCTCTCTCTCAAACACCCTGCATTTTCAGTATTTGAATGCTGTTAGACAAATTCAACCTTGAAATAAGACACCGTCTCCTAGCAGTAAGGGTAATTAAACACTGGAAGAGCTTACCCAGGGAGGAGGTGGACTCACCATAGCTTGGAGTCTTTAAAATGAGATTAGACATCTTTCTGAAAGACATTGTTTAGTCCAGCTGCTTGGGAAAGATTCTCGTGCACATATACAGGGGGTCAGACGAGATGATTGCCAAAGTCCCTTTTGACTTCTCAGACCGTTGGTCTAGAAATCTGAGTTCAGGTATGTTTTGGTTCACATTTAAAGAGCAATTATAACGTCTACATACAAAAATTGGTTTTTGGGAACATTAAGACTAAATAGGTTTTAAAACTTTGTTGTCCCCTGCAGACAATATTGTTCTGCCTGCTGCGTTTTGCACTACCTTTTGTTTTGCTTTTATAAATAGTTACAAATCACAAAGGTTAATGCAGAATAAAATACTCCAGTATGAGATTGCTATGGAGGAATAGACGGCTTTAAAGCCTAAAGATTCACAAGCTGAACAAATGCAAAAATGATTTCTAGTCTGTGGGTATCTCAGGTACAATAGATGTTTTAAAAATAAACCAAATTAATGTATTTTTGTAGCTATAGAATATTATGACTGTATTTAGCATCTCATCTCTTACAAAGTTTATGCATTATATTGCATATAATTGCCATCAAACAGTGTGGCAGTATTCTGTTCAATTGAAAGATAAACAAATTCCATTTAACAGTCCTTAGACATTTCTTTTGCTGCATTTTGGCCTTATGAACACCTTATCCTTGTTTTCCCTTTAAAAGGAAAAAAATTAAAGGTAAAAACCATTAGGGATTTCTCTTTAAATCCAGCAATCTACGTATACTACTAAGAATCAATGCTCTGTAAGCTGTCTGGTGTTCTGCAATAAATTCTAGCTTTTATAGACTTTTTCTGGGCCAGGTAGCTGTTAATGCCATAGAAATTGATTATTTGTGGTGTTCTTATCACTGCTTAAAATATCTAATTGCTTTTTCTCCACAGATTTGGATTTGGCTTGCTTGATGCTGGACGATTAATGAAGGAAGCCCTAACTGGACAAATGTTGGTCTCCTGAGACAATGTGTTGTTGATAACAGGTCTGATTTGAGCAAGTCTAGTCAAACTCAATTTTAATAGTATTTAAAGGCACACACAGGACACATATAGCTGAGCTTTTGGCTGGTTTATCTGATTTTTATGTCTGTTGTGTTACCAAAGCTTATTCCCAAAAAGTATTAAACTTTGCAAGGCAGTAAAGACACATACCTGTCAGCTGCAGAGACAGCATTTTGCATCACTATAGCAGATTTTGTTCAAAATTTGCCTTTCTTCTTTCATACTTATGCAGACTGGAATATGTAATTCATCACTACATTACTGTTCCTGTGGAGGAATTATTTCACTCTGATTATTTTGAACCCTAAAACTTATTGATTGTGGTAAAGAAGAGACAAGAAGGTATTGCAATCAGTTCTCAATCTAGGGAGGGCAACCTATTTAAAGGCAGCTAATCCTTAGCCTAAAAGCTGTATGCAGTTGCTACTGCTCCTACAGGACTTTTCACATTGCTGTGCCCGTGTCATTTATGTGAAGTCAAGTACAAAACGTTTTCCACTGCACTGCCAAATCAAGATTACCACCAAACATCAAGGTGCTATCTTATTGGATTGCTGCACTGAGTGTGACATTCAGCTCACAGCTCAGTCACAGCTTCAGCTGAGGAAAATAAAGGTCTCACATGCCGCCAGAATTCTGGACTCTCATGAAGTCAAAGCAGTAACATCTAAAGTCAATAGGGTACTTTCCTGCTTCCAAGACTTCCCATTTCCTAGAGAGAGGTAAACCAGGGGGAAGTGGAACATGAATCTATGCACACCTTGCACCTCTTCTAACCACAGTTCTAGTCTCTCTTTCTTTGTCCCCAAAGAAGGTTACTGAACAAGAGCCTAATGGCCAGCTCCCTGCAGGTCTTAGGTACAGCACTGCACACTGTTTAAGGCCACATTTTGCAGAAGTGACTGTGTTTTCTTGTGTTTGTTGTCTTTTGTATTCTCTGGAGATAAAGGTAGAAATCTCAGAGGGGGAAGAAAAATGGATGGAAATGGAAAGTCACGAACACAAGGTCATCTGTGCTCCAGCTCCAGCAATTATCTGTAATCATAGCTCTTTTCAACAAAGTGGCTCCTAGCCAGTTTGGGACCTGGAGTCCTCTCCTCTGGCTGATGCTAACAATGTTTGATTCAAATAAATCCATAACCCCGTTAGTATCTCTTGCAGCATTATCATAGTCACAGCAGTGATGCTGTAAACTAATGTTTTACCTAACAGCCTAAATGGTGGCTTAGGCAGTGTTTCATATATGAGCATACCCCAGGTCTGTCTCAAGACACAGAACAGTCAGACTTGTCACTGCCACCTTGCAGAGACCCCCACCTTAGACACAATGCACTGAATCAGAGTGTTCCCTCTCTGTCAGGGGCATGTTAGGAAATGTTAGGAAACATTTCAAGATTTATTAGTCTGGAGAAAACAAGACCTTATTTTCTTCCTCTGCAGGTACAGAGCAGTCACCTACAATGAGCTCATCCCAAAAGCCACAGTGTCTTCTTGTTTATCAGTTTCAGCCAGATTAATGTTAAGATGGACTGGGTGCAAACAGTTGGTTTTGTGCACCTATGGATCAATGACTTCTGCATGTTTTTCAATGTAGAAAAGGCAGTAATAAAGTAGAAACATGTAGTCCTGTGAGGTGATTGCTTCCTAAAGTTGTTTCTCTGTTCAACCCTGCAGTAATTCTCCAGCAAAGCAATGCAGAGAGTTACACCCCTGAGGAACAGGAGTACTCTTCCTTTTCTCTGTATCAATGTTATAAGTAAAAGGCACAGCAAGGAAGTCTGTTTCTCAATATTGTACCTACTTGAGGCTCCTGAAGGTGTGATTAATTGGGAGTGATTAATTAAACCATGAGTCATGACCTCCTTTTTTTCCTGTCACATTACTTATGAACAAGAGGGAAGTCAGTGTAGTTAAATGGTATGAGATAGTAAATTTAGAGGAAATAAAAAGAAATTAGTTGTGTTGTCTGTGGTCAACCCGTGGGATTTCCTGCTACAGGTGACCATCTGATAAATAGGGTTCCTTGACTGAAAAGAATAGTTGCTAATGTTATTACCATAACAGGTGAAACCATCACTGTATTTCTGGGACTTCTGGGTGTACTGGGAAGACAGAAATGAGTCCTGCTTGGCTAATAAAGTAAGAGCAAATGCACCATGTATTGGGAAGTCAGGCAGCAGTCCTGTTCTCCATGGACAACAGCATTACACTATTAGCTTGATCTATGAGTTGCCATTTCATGGTTTGGTTGGTTGTTTATTTGTCTGTCTTTTTAATTCCTCTGGAAAATACTGTACTGGCTCTCTCTGTTGACTGAATGACCAGGCTTGGGCAGAAGACATAGCATTCTTCTTCTCTGACCTTTATATCAAAATTGATTAACAATAATTCTTTTGCAGAAAAAGATTGACAATAAGATGTGGATGTTCATCTTTAATGAACTCTAGTCACCAAGTGGAAACCAGCTAGCTTTGATGATGCAATTGAACACCTTCTCAGCAATAGCTGAATACTTGCTCCTCAAAATGGTAAAGTAACGCTGTATTCATAGATAATATGAAGAATTACCTGTTGCTCTACTTGGATTTTTTGTTTCTCTCATATAATTTCTTGGGACCTTTCTCATTAGTGGCAATAGCAGGATATGCTGGCTAGCACATATAGATATATGTACAGCAGTCAGAAATGGTAATTAATAAGAATAAAATTAATAAATAAGAATTAGAGGCTGTGCAATCCTGTAAAATATTGAGAATTTTATGTTTATGTGTTTTAATCTATGTAAAGTAAGAAATCCACTCATAACTTAATTGGTTTTGTTTGTTATCATGTTTGGCATTTTAGAGAAGAGTTCACTGGAAGGTGTCTATTTTATATTGTTCTCACTTTCTAATATAAGGCTCTTATCTAAAAGACTCTTTGTTTTCAATTATGAAAATACTTTCCTGATCTCATTAAGCCAAAAAAAGATGAAGTGCTGATTTTCCTGTTTTATTTGTGACAATACAAATTAAACACACCTATGGCAAACCAATTACTGTGTTTATTCTTTTTGTACAGAGCAAGCCTGTTAACTGCGAATGTGAAGAGATGAAGCAAGCAAAAAAGTGTGAAGAGCTTTGCTGCCATATCGTCACTGTATCAGATAATTTTAGGATCAATGAGTGAATAGGTATGTAAGAGAGTTTTTCTATGTTTTTCTACAGAGAAGGGCTATTTCAAAGAAAGGGGGGGGAAATTAAAAGGCACATCAGTGCATTGTCATTATATGATGATGATATTAGAGAAGAACTTCATTTGTCTTCTTTTAATTTTGGATCTTTACAGTAGAAGACTACTGCAGAGAGATCTAGGTAATAATATCTTTGATCTAATCGTGTGTTGCAACAGTACCAGTATTGTTGTTTTCTTGTTGGAGTTACTCATGTAAGAGAAACCACTCTGCTGTGTAAGTTAAAGATTCACATTCTGTCCTTCATTTTTGCACTTTACATTATAAGACTCTTTGTTTTCTGTAGAGGTAAGATATCATCACCTTTGTTTAAGCAAGAAAGTGTTGATTTTCAAATTGCTTGAGATTTTAATTATTGTGATTATAATTTAATGCTGCTGCAATGTTTCACAGGCAGAAGTTATAACAGTGTAAATCACTTGGGATAACCGGCATAAATTTAAGGTTTTTTTCTCTGAATATTCATAGTACACTGGAAACTGGGAGGTCAGGATTTCTCAAGATAAGACCATCTATTTCTGGGTTGGCCTCCATGGACCTACATGCTACATTCCCTTCCTCCCTTTTATACTAAAGCAAGAAAAAGGTTTCCCTCACTAGCAGGGATTCTGTGGTTGTCTTTGACAGGCATAATTTGGTGATTCTAGTGCTGTACAAGACTGCTGCCTTGCAGAAGATATGGGGGATGTCTGGACTGTCGGCATCAAGTGCTTACTTTAAATGCCAGAGGTGGAAGAGTTCTGGAAAGAGCTGAAAAAATAAAAGTAGAGTAATTTGCACTTCAGAGAAGTTTCTTTTAGAATAGAGACAGAAAGGGACTGAATGAGGCAGGAAGAGAAGCAAACATAGAGACAAAGTAATGGCAAAAATTGAACATTAAATATTTCTTTTAACTGCAGTCAGAGACAGGGATTATATTTGACCAGAAAACCAACCTCCACAACAAGTCAGAACTAAGTCTAACTCCATTTTTTTATTTCAATACTTTCAGTAGAAAGGACCCTGTCAGTTATTCTCTGTGCGCTGAATAGTGTACTAGTAACACTAATAGACCTAGATGGTTTTGTTGTATCATCTGAGTGGTGTAATATTTTACTGTAAATATAAATAGGATACTCATTCACCTTACCCAAGTTCCCAATGTGCTTAATAATAAACCAAGTAATTTTGACAGAAAGATGTTGACCAAACCTAGCCTAACAGCATTCACGTAATGAACTGAATACTGACACAAATCCCATCCATTAAAAAAAAAGTCAGTGGTATTACATTTACTTTTACAATTTGAAGGATAATACAGAAATGTAACAGATGGAGTAATAAAAGCCACATAGCCCCTGCTCTTCAAGGGTCTCATCCAGAGCCTACAAAGGTAATACACCTACACTTTTTGATTTTAATAAACTTTGCATAAGTCAAAAAATCGTTGAAAATTAATAACAGGAAAAAGAATCACCTTGTTTATATTTGTTGGGTTATATCCATAATAAACTTGTAAAGCATTAAAACAGTAGAAAACATTAAAACAAATCCAAATACTAAATTTATTCTAGACTTCAAGATTACCTCATTTTCTGTTCCAACATAAGTGTGTGATGACTTTTCCAAAGCTTTTATTGAAAACATTTCTCTTCCCATCATGGAATAGTGCATCTTACTTTCTTCTTGCAGCTGTTCCTTCTAGAGATATGAATCTTTGGACAAGCAGTTACCAACATCAGAGGGTAGTCTGGAATGTACCACCACCTGGGACACCAAAGGATTACAGATTGCTCTCATGGGAACTGCTGGGTGAGGGGTGGTGGGGGTCAGGAAAGCATCCAGCTAAATCAGAGTGCCCAGGAATGCCCCAGGGAACAGAAGTAAGGCCAAACATCACTCTTCCAAACACAGATTTTTGAGCTAATCCATATTTTCAGAAAGAGCAGATAGATTTTATTCTTACAGAGGATTTTTACCTGAAAATAAAAAAAAAAGCAAACAAAAGGACTATATGATTAGATCCTCATTCTGCATTTCACCAAAGGAGAACTGAGGAAAAGACAGATGAAGCGATTTTCTGGGGCAAGTTGAGCCCTAGGTCGAATTGGATCTCCTGTCTTGTACAGAGGCTGCCCTTTCCTGACTGTGATGTGGAAGAAACACAGCCATCAACAGGCACCTGCAAAAATGCTCCTCCTGTTTTTTCTCAAAGTGACAAAGCCCAGAGGACGATGTCTGTGTTCCCCGCAGGTCTGTAGGGAGCATGATGTAGCTGATGCAATTCCCGGCTCCAGCACACCTGCAAGGTCTCATTGATCTGCTGTTCAGTGCTCTGAAAACTCAGAAATCTATTATCAGTGTGAGAATGTGCTTATTGATCAGGTTACCTGCTTCTGCTCCCTGTGTGCACCTAACTGTACAGGCATACGCACACGCACACACACGTAAATATTCACACACGTGTGCATAGATACAGGCACACACACATGGGTTAGGAGCATGTGTGTATGATAAAGGCTCTACCTTTTTTTTTTTTTTTTAGCTTTACAAAAATGCACATAAATAAAAAAGAATGGACCTTCCCCATGAAACGTGAGCACAGAAACGCTCACAAGTGGCCAAGAGCTGCTAAATAATTAATCAATAGAGCAGTGTGGCAGTTTGAAATGTAAATGTGATGGATGAAGGTGTGATGCTTGTCATCAAGCAGAAAATGATGTGACTGGAATGGATAACCCACAGTACCTGCTAACTGGCAAAGGCTTGGACACAAAGATAAAGTAAAGCCATCAGAAAGCAGACCTGGCAACCCCTAATTCTTGCCTTTGACCCACAATTCACTTTCATGTCTCTGTCCCAGAAGAGATGTTTAAAAAAATGATGAAGAGAGATCTTGGGGTGGGAAAGAGGTAAAAAAAAAACCATCTGAAGAAATGCTACCTGACAAGGCTGCAGGCTACATTCTTGAGAACACCTTTCTTTTCTTTATGTTCTCCTTCTCCTGTTAAATAAAAATGCGGCTCCTTTTTTCCCTTTCCTTTCTTCCAAAACTCTCCCGAGCCGTTCCTGCAAGTGGTTCTGTGACTCGAGCTGACAACAGCCGCATGCAAAGGAACAAAGAATGAGAGTGACAATTCAGAGTGCACGCAGGTGAGAAAGACACCTTTTACTTATCAAACTAGGCTGCAAAAAATGCTCTTTTTACTCAGCGAGATAGAAATAGCGGTGATCTAACAAGGCACTGATCCAAATTCTTTATTTATGCTGAGATGTAATGCTAACAGGATTTTTAGGTTGACTAGTAGTCTGTGGCCTCTCCATTCAAGTGAGGAAACATTCCTCTGATTTGGAAAGAGGAAAATCCATATAATTACCGTATATTATGTGACAGAAAAATGCATACACTGTGATGGCAAAGGGTGACAGAAAATGTCCATCAAAAAATTTGTTTTCAGTAACTTCCTATGCCAGTCATTGCATTCTCTCTGCAGGGAAACACAACATGATAGAATTCAATTGATCCAAATTTGAGAGAAATTAACTTTTGTAAAAAATGGGATTTTTTTGGATCCTGTTTTTTTCCCCCTATAAAATTGCAAGCCTGCAAGTCGGATTTAAAAGTTCGATACCTCCTTCTCCCTGGAAAAGAGAAACCTCTTTCTCAGTAAGTACCATTTAGCAGGTTGGGGATTTTTTTCCTCTTTTGTTATCAAAAGCCCACTCTTTACAGAAAGTCAAAAATACTACAGTTTCATATTAGATTTTCAAACTCCCCAAAATATACATTAGCAGATAACACCCACTAAAAGTGAAAGCTAAATATAGATATTTAATAGTGCTTTGGCACACAAAAAAGATGTTCTACCATTTCTTAGACATAAAACATACATACAAGTATTCTCTTAAAATCTTTTTGTGTTTTTTAAGACCTCTACAGACATGAAGCCTGCAGAAGCAGCAGATCTCCTGGTGAACTGGAGATGGCCAGTGTTTCCATATTCCTTCAAATGATTATTGTTACCTTTTTGTTTTGTTGGGTTCAGGTTTTTAATCCTTACGATACCTTTATGAAAGAGTCATCAAGATACCACATAAGTATTTCTACACAAAAAAAAAAACCAAATAGATGCTAAAATTAATTTTGGAAGTCAAGAATTAGAACTTACATTAAAATAGAACCCTTGTTTACCCAGCTCCATAGTAAATAACTTACATTTTGTCTGGGACAGGTTGCTGTAAATGTAAATCCATTGAAGGGGAATTTTTTCTTTAAGTTGACCACCTGGATAAGCTTTGAGCAGAGTGTCAGCTATCTATGTATACAAGGAATCACCACAGTCCAAGAAATATTTCTCATTTAGAATGACAAAACTGTGATGTGATTGGTAATTCAACTTGAATTTCATTTTTGGGGCATTTTAAGTTGTGTTTTCAAATTTGTCCTTTTGCAGTTTTCATCCAGCTCATGTCAGAGCCACTTAGCTCTATATATTTACTTACATAGCAGGCACATTCATAATAATTTTTAGTGTTTTTTCACAGCTTCACAAATGCAATATCCTCATAAGCAGGAATCAGACCTGAGAATATGGAAAAAAATATGAGTACACTCGTCTGTGGGACAGAGGAATGATCCCACACTTTACATCTGTTATGTTTTTGACGGGATACGTTCATAGATTTTGCAGTGTTAAAAAGGAATTTTGTCTAATGGCTCACAAAGATTGATGCTGAGTATAAGCAATTGCTATATTGCAGTAATGTAGCAATATTTATCACTAGTAGGTCTTCTATTCCCTCATAAACTGCTGTAGGAGTGAAAAAGAGACATTTTAGCACTCTGTTGTCACTAAACTCACAGAAGTCCATTTCTGTACCTCTAGTCTGTCTCAGCTCCAGAGGGTCTTTCAATAGAGAAATGACAGATTGGGCTGTAAAGGTGGCTCAGTCATCCCCAGGCTGAGGGAGAGGGAGTGGGAGGGAGAGGCATGCTCTCAGGCTGGAGAGAGCTGTGGTGCACATGTCCTTGTGCCCAGACTGGAGGATGAGCTCACTGATTACCAGCCTAGTAATAGGAGCAGTGGTCCACTGTGGTAGGGATTGCACAGATGCAATTAGCCACTAGTTTCAAATATCACAGAAGCAGGGGCAGCACCAGGACTGTACTTTCTTCCCCTTTTAAGTTTGCTAGGTATATAGAGGAAAGGGATATAATAATTAACCTGACAAAGGCAGAGCTAAAATACAGACCTGTGTCTTAAACCCCAACAGGGGCCTCCAGCAGCTGCCTACTGAAGAGAAGAAGCTGATAAGCTCATAGCAGAGTGCCCAAGATCACTGTCCCAGCCCCCAGCAATTTGAAGCTTGGACACTTCCAGAACTGGGAAATTTTGCCTACCTTGCTGTAGCGATTACTGGTTAAATATACAGCCATGACTTGTCCATACAAGCAGGCTTTGTTTCACCCCCAGTGTTATGCCAAACTGGTTGTATATCATTGTGAAGAATAACTGCATATCCGCAGAGCTGATTTCCTATGGCACATTTCACTTAGATACTTTCTCAACACCCTCGCAAATATGTCATAGATCTAAAGCACAATCTCCGTTTCAAAATGAATGGGTCTGATTACAGGCATATTCATTTTGTAAAAGGTACAAAAGGATACAAATGTGCCTTTCCATCTCCTATAATGTCAAAGTAAGACCCTCTTGCCCTTTTATTTCAATCCCCGCAATTTGAAAATAAAAAAAATGACTTGATTATATGTTTTTTACCATTAAGTGTATAATTGCTTTTGTGTTTTGACATTTAATTCGACTTACCAAAATACATGGTAGGAATTAAAAGTCAAATCTTTTATGTATTTGATGTACAGAACCTTCCATGTATTTCAATAAGAGACAGAGCAGTGAAACCCCACGGCAGGTACAGTGAAGCCATCTGAAAATGAAGTCACTTTTTATACTGGAAATCTGACTGTGGCCCCAGTTCTGCCCTCCCTTATCTAGGTCAATGGCTTTTGAAATCACTGGAAGGTCTGAATGAGTCAAAACCAAGCAAAACCTGCAAGACTTGACCTTTAAAATAGAGCTGGGATTATACCGTGCCCTCTTGGGCAGATTTTGAGATTACAGTCCAGTCTGAAAATTAGTTCTGAAAGCCATAAAACAGGAGTTGGCCAGGCACTCGAGTGTATTGACTTGGTATAGGATGGCAGTAGAAAGGAACACAGATCCCAGAAGGGAGCAGCCAGGGCATTAGTGGGGTATCTCAGTTGGCCCAAGGCCAGCAGGAGGACTCTGATGTTGAGACAGAAAGTGAACTCTGGGCTAATAAAAAGGGGTAGCTGCACACAATATGTTGCTTGTGGGTGTTTCATGTGGGTTTTATCTTCCCTTTGTCTCAACTTTTCCTGTAATATTTTCCCACTTCATGTACTGTACTTCCCTCTCTTTTTCAGTTTTCATTTTCCTTTCCTTTCATTTCCTTTTCCTCTGTTCTTCTCTTTCACTGCTTGTGCCCTTTATTTGAATTCTCTCACTCCTTTCTTCGCTGTACTGCATGCCAAATTATCCATTTTTGCCTTCATTTCTGTTCATACTCATTCTGAAGCTACAGTTTGAGACTTCTTCTGACTGTACTTCCTTCCACTGGTCACTCTACTGTGATTTATCCCCATTCACTCAAGTCACAAAGTGACTTGACCTTACAGCCATAGCTGGGATTAGTGCCCTGAGGTTCAGATTTATGGAGTCTAGTGCTGTCTGACAAAGTTTTCTGCAATCTGGGAAGCAGACTCTGGGACATCAAGTGAATTGATCTTGGGACTGAATGAGCCAGGAATGTTGATGGTAGGCAGTAATTGCAAACAAGAGCTCAGCAATCCTCTTCCCAGTGTTGGTATTCTCACTCACAAATTCTGTCATGCCTTCACGATGTTCTAACAAAAACTGCTGCTCTAGGAGAATATGCTCTTGGAGTAAGATTTGTGCTTTCTCCTTTTCCCAAAGCCAGGGACATAATTTTCTTTCTTTCACCTCAGGAAAGATGCCATCAACAAGTATAATGGACAATATAAAAGGAATCCAGGAAGAGAAGTAAAGGAGCAGGAACAGTTGCATCAGGAAGAAGCAAGTCAGAGAGAGAGGGGAGGGGAGAGTGGAGGAGAGAGAGCTGATAGTGTCTCCACAACAGTTGTAAGTGCCACCATATCTCATGGAGGCACACTTAGCTCCCCATAATGAAAGCAGCTTGCATTGCATGGGTGCCAGCCACACAAATGCTGGAAGTTTCCTCGCTTTGGCCATCATGTGCTTTCACATTGCAGGGGGAATGTGAGAGCTTGGGGCTGCTCCAGACCAGACATGGCTTTGAAGGGCCTCATTTCCATGCATCCCACTGCTGACAGGACTGTGAGCATGAGGCGCTTTTCAGGTGTGTGTCAAAGGTGCATTTAGACATACTCATGTGCATGCAGCATATGCACTTGCACTTTTTTTCTCATCATTGTTTGCCCAGGAAAAAATTTCAATTTAAACATTAGAAGGGAATGGAAAGCCCACAACAAGTAAATCACATAATTGGCCCAAGCCCATACATTCAGGAAGGCAGAAGATTTACAACAAAGAGCAGACTTACTACGAAGAAATGGATCTCATTTTTGTTAAATGTGTAACTGCAAGTAATAAAAGTCATTGATTTATACCTGTATCATCCAGTCTTTAAAGAAGTCTCTCAATAAAAGTTAAAGATCTGCCATCCTGAATATCTTGGGTATGCTCATATGAGTAGCTATTTTACCCACAATTGACTGTAATTTGAAAATTCTGTATTTTTGAAAATCTGTTAACTTCTTAATTGACCTGCTTCTCAGTAGCCATCAACTCAAAGAGATGTTCAAAGTTAACAACTTTTTTTCTTTTATGATCATGCAATTCTGAAATGGGGAGGTGCAAGACAGGTGCAAATTATTGCTTTCTTGCAGCTCTTACAGGGTGACCAAAGTCCTCAAGAGGTCACCTTGGATGGTACACTATTTCAGAACACACTTGCATCCATCCAAACAAGAGTATTAACTCATGCTACTCATAAGGGATTCTCTGTTCACACCAGTCACCAAATGCTTTTGGGGTCATTCACAATGACCTTTTAAATATTTTTTTTACTGCAATAATGTCAAACAACTACAGAATTTACTACTTCTTAGTCTGAAAGGGAGCTGGTTCTTAGAATGGGGAACTAGGGGAAGATGTTTTCACTCAGCTGGAAGCCTTTTGGGGCAGATTTCATCCATAGTCCAGAATTAAATGTCAGATCCCCTGAGCTCTTGAAACTCAATGAATGTTCAACCCCAGAAATCAGGTGATGAACCAGAACTTCAGTGTCTCAGAAACCAAACACTTTGTGCTTCAGAGAGATTTGGTTTGGTTTCATTTTTTCTCCATTTTTTATCCTTTTTCCTTAATTTTGATGGATGGTGTTTTGTTCTGCAGTGAGTTTTAATGCATGTAGCTGTGGAACATTTTCAATTGTCGCAAACAACAACAACAAAAAGCAATATTTCAATATTTCTCAAGAAAAGGCTTCAAAGGTTTCAGATCTTTTTTAAATGTTTCTGCTTTATTTTGACGTGGCAGAAAAGTTTTGTATGCAGTCTCGCATCCGCTATTGTGACAGCTGTATTTAATGAGTGCAAAATGATCAGAAAAACATCCTTTACTGTGGGTTGCCATTGCCAGCAGATGACAGGAGAGAGGCAGTACTGTAATAACAGAAGCGATGAAGTAGTTCATATTACTACTGATGAGGTACTTCTAGCTCAAACGCCTAGGTATGCCTTTTGAAAATAATGCATTGGTCACATTTCCTGATCGTTTCATCAGATTTTGTTTCCAAGTGCATTTTGAAGTAAAATTGTGCGTTCTTAGCCTCAGGTCATGAAGTGGTTGGTTGCAACATATTATTTGGGGATAACAGTGTCAGGTTCCATAAGATGAAGAGGGAAAGGTCCTAGTCTTGTCTATAAATACCGGCCTCTCCATCAAACTAGTGCTAAGGATGAAATGCAGATCCACTGATATGCAAGAAATGAAACATTTCACGATATGTTTGATTTTTATTTTATATGCATATTTATTATCAGACTATTTTAGTCCAAATTGGAGAGAGTATAAAAGTAAATCTAAATGGATTTGAAAGGCAGGGTATTTCTTTTTTCAAAGCTTCATCGTCCCTGACTTCCTCTGGTGACTGTTAGCTTATCATGCCTTTGTACAGGAGATCTAAGTATTTCATTCTCTCTTGTGTCTCCATATGGTACCATTTCGCAAATAGTCTTCCTTTGGTCGCAAGATGACAGTGAGAATGGATTGTCAAACTGGACCACTATGACAATTTACTCTGGGGGAGAAAATCCTGTGGGTGTTCAGAAGCTTTACTGTAAGTTATATTTGATTAACTTATCCTACTACTGACAAATAATTAGGTCAGCAATTAATTTCAAAATGCAAATGTGCTACAAGCCTTCATATTTTAAGAAATTCCCTTTGTCTTTAGTTTCTACTTGTGTTGAAGTCTTAATGGATTTAGCTGAATGAAGAAACAAAATTATGTTTTCTAATGCTTTATTTACTTGGTTGAGTTGGACTTTTTCAGAAAATATTGTCAGCAAATGTTTGTTCAGAAATGATCATGTGGGATGGAATTAATGGGGTAAGAAAATGGAAGAGTAATGATGAACCACTCATTTAAAATATATATACATATATACATATATACATATATACATATATACATATATACATATATACATATATATATTCACATTTCTGCTGCAAAATATTTATCTACCTTCATGAAATAGCAACAGAAAGACAAACAAGGGTCAGGAGGAGATCATTGTGGCAAATTCACTAGTGCCTGCTTAAGCAGTCTAAGAAACCAGGATATATCATAAAAAAACTCATACCTAACATTGATACAAGTGTGTCTCAAAGATACCTATCTACCAGCCTATCTCAGGGACTTTATTATTAAACAAACACAGATTAAAGGCTCAACCCTTCCCAAGAGAAACTCAACGGAGTTTTATGTTGACTTTAAGGGAGTGAGGAACCTAAGTCTGTATTTTCTGTGATTAAAATCATGCCATTTTTTAGAAAATATTCAAAATATGCTGCTGTAAACAAAACCAAACAGCTATCCTGATTTAAAATCTGAATGAATTTACATAGGTGGAAGAATTATATTAGAATTTCCTATGAGTTATTTTGCCCAAATATTTCAAGTCAAGCAGAATAACCACTCAAAAATTAGGTGAGGGTTTTTCACAAAATTTTTACTGACCTGAAGAAAAAAAAAAAATTATATGCTTAATGATGCAAGCCAATTTGAAAGAAATAATGGTTTAAAAAAGTCAGGTTTTGAGTTTTCTGGGCTTTTTTGGTTCAAAATGGTGCTTTCACATCACATTTGCTTAAATTAGTAATGTAAATAATTACATGAGAAAAAGAAAAAAACAGAAGAAAGATAAAACTAAACATTGCATTTTTTAGGGGATTTTAATTTTAGAATGAAAAAAAGAGGGAGAAAGGGAAGAATTGCATGGGGTCAAATGTGTCTCATGCATGGAAAAAGCTTGATTTCCATTCTCCTCCAAAACACCCAGGACCCTCTTTCCCTCTTAAGCATCTCCTGAAGAACTTTGAAGATTCCACTACGTAGGAGCAGGCAACACAAAACTGAAGCTTGATTTTGAATGAGGGAGAATCTCTCTCTCCCTCTCTCTTTCTCCTCCCAGTTATAGGAAAGAAAATGAGAACCATATCTGGGTGAGAGGGCTGAGCTGTTGGGAGCTGAGCAGCCAGAAGCTTTCTTGTAAGATAAAGCAACAATCATGCTGCTCAGCTGTACACTGACAGGGACCCCATTAAAGAATCACTTTTCAAAAAAAGATACAGCTGCCTTCAAAAGCATCCAAAGGAGAGAAGTGGAAATGATCAGAAATTTGGGAAATGTCACCTGCAAAGAAATCTGAACTGGGGTGATTTCATCTGGAAAAGAAAATGAGTGGACATAAAACCCAAAGACTTCTAATGTTAAAAGCCTTCTGGGAAGAAGCAGGGAAGAGTTTGTGTTTCAGGACTACAGCCAGATGACAGAAAGTGACAGTACTACATTGAAACAAAGGAGTCAGATCAAATGCTGGCCAAAATTTTCTCACAGTGAAGACATTGAAGCTGTGGAAATGATTGTTTTTGGAGTCCCCCTCACTGAAGACCTTTGAGAATAGGCTGCACAAGCTAATTTCCAAAATAATGTGAATATAGTTTTTAGCTGAAACGAATTCCTTAGCAGTTATTACATTGATATTTTTAATTGAGTTTAAGAAATGTAAGGACCTCTTGCTTTTGTGGCAGGATAAAATAAACTTTTAAGTTAATCTAGGGCAAGAAACACACTATGAATACCCAGCTGCTATTATGAGTGAGAGCAATCATGGATGGGACTTACCTGCTGAAGCAGGACAGATAAAATGGTCTGCATGACCAAAGGGCAGCTCATTAAAATAACAAATAAACAACATTTAAAAAAGAAAAAATATGTGATTAATTAGTTGGCTTAAGTACTTTAAAATAAAGCAAGTCAATATGCCATAACTTTATCATTAGAATTGGATTATATTCAACAGATTTTAGAAGCACAGTCACTATGACTGTGACCAAGGGGAGGCAAAGCAATATGAAACTCTGTTTGAATATCAATAGCAACTTCATGTAATAGCAATTTGGCAAAAATACACAGAACACAAACTGTATAATGCAAGTTTGAGTGAGAATATTATTTATTTTAGGTAGTGTCTGTATATTTGACCAAAAATAATCACAGAACCACAGAATCACAGAATTACAGAATGTGCTGAGTTGGAAGGAACCATCAATGACCACTGAGTCCAGCTTCTGTGTAGCACCATCCCCAGGAGTCACACCTGTATAACATTCACTTCACTCTTAAAAAAGCAAACAATGTCTCATGTCATTTAAATCATAAATTTTTCAGCATGATCTCTGGAGTCATCTGCATAAGTGTTAAAGTATGTAACAAGATAAAAAAAAATTTTGAAAAATTGTCACACTCCAAAGTTAGGACTTTTTACATTATTTTATTAACATTTTTGTATCTGTTTACCTTGAACTATGCACACTAAATATCTCAGCCTTTTACAAAAGCCTTCTGCTGGCTTCCCTTCCCTTGGCTGCTCATGTGCTAGTGTTTTCTCTTTGTCTCAAAAAGGGAGCGGCACATCCCGCCTCACATGGTCTGTCTTTCTTTCTGTCATCCTTGGAAAGAAGAGATTTTTCCTTATCCTGTAAAATGGTGTCTGAGGATTTCCTTGTGGGGATCAGAAGGGCATTTCCCTTGGGATTGCCAGGCAATGGCTGAGGCCTGATGAGTGTTTGTTTCTCCCATCATCCATTCTGAGGGGCATAATCCCAAGGAAATCAGTGGGAAGGTTTAATATGGACTTTGAAGGCCAGATATGCCTAAGAACATAAAGGTGATTAAGAAATTATTCTACTGAAGCTTTCCCAACAAACTGGGGCTGGCATTTTTGAAAAATAAACCAAAATAAGAATGTCTTCCTTTGTTTTTAATGAATATCAGCTGATAGATCTTAGCCCTTTCTTATAGCCTAAACCACATTTGGCACACAACTGCAAACACAGGTTCCAACTTCAGGTAAACTTATTATGCTAAATCCTCCCAATGGTGTCATTTGGATCCCAAGTGTAGTTTTGATTCTTTTCTTATGTGGTTTCAATAAGGGTTGTTCACGTATATGGAAATAGTGGTACAACTGTCTCTTTGAAATGAGTGAAATTCACAAGATTTATCAAAAAAATGCAAAGTTTAACTTTATGAAATCTATAAAGAAACATCTAACATTCTGCTTCAATAAAGTTTTCAGTCTGTAACATGGTATGCATAGCATGGCATTGTAAATCGCCTCTTTTTTTTATGACATGGTAGAGTCAGACTCTAGACTGTCTGGTGCCATCTCAAAGCCTGTATCCCCTCTGCACCCCACAGCTGCCCCACAATTTGTCTTTGAGTGTCTCCCAGCTGCTAGGGCCCCGGACGTTTGGCATCCCTTTGTTTCAGGGGCCAAATCTCCAAACCAAGGAAGCAGATACAGACTCCAAAGGACCCACTGCCTCTCAAAACACGCTCTTAGCAGAATGATGAGTTTATTATTCTTGAAAATCCTCTTCAGCACTCAAAAATCTCCACTTCAAGTGTCATAACCACTTGCTGGCATTAACATCCTGTAACAGCTACCACAGAAGATGTTGAAGAGTAATGGAAAGAAGAAAGATACCTTAAGCCAGATGGCACACTTTAATTTTTTGAGAAATAGTACAACCATGCACTAGAACAATAAAGGGAAAAAAGTAGGGAAACAGAGGGGAATTCATTACCTGGAAATCACACACTGGTCTGGGAAGGGAGGTGAGGGGAGAAGCTTCCTTTTCCTCAGAAAACACATATTGCAGCATCTTCTTCCTCATAAGAAAAAAACAGGTATGAAACCTTGAGAGTGATTACCTGCACTGCTGTCTTCCTTACCACCCTAGTCAGCCACCCGTGACAACAGAGACAGTTAGAGAGTCCCAACCGGCAAAAGGATTAAAAAAGAAAAAAGTAAAGTGGAAAAATGCCTCGGGCCCCACACATGTGACTTCACAGCAAAACCTAGAGCCAGCCCTGAGGGGTCTGGTACAGAGAAAGAAGTAATATGACTGTGATTAGGATGTGTGGAAATTAGAAACCTTCTTGTTTTAAGAAGGCAGGTTATCTACCAAGCCTGCTCTACACTTCTTTCAACTGTAATGTGGTGAACAAAGGCTGTCTGTAGAAGATGCTGTATTTTTCTACTCAGCCTATGTCACTTAGAGCTTTTTATGCTAGACTCGTTTTAAAAACTTCAATTTAAACCAACATGAAAGGTCTTAAACAGTAAATAGCATATTATATCAAAAACAAATAGATTAAAAAGTGAACAACCATAGCCAGTATATCTCTTTCTGGAGGAGTTTCACTTTCCACACTAACTAAAACTCTAAGACTGGCAGATCTGGGCCAGAGGTTTGTAATGGGCCTTTTACTTTTTTTTTCCTCCCACTCCAGAGATAAATAATCAGTTTTAGGGAACTGATAAAAAGAGACAAGAATGAAAAGTGAGTGTGACACATTTATGAGAAGGATTTTTCATCTGTTTCTTAAATACAGCACCTTTATTTCAGATTGTATTAAAAAAGAGATGGGAGAGCCAACCAATTTATGTTGTGCTGCAGTAGTGAATACATATGAATGTACAGAGCACAGCCTGGGAGAGACAGAAAATTCACCCAAAATTTCCTGACAAGTTGAAAAAAGTTATATTATCATTCAAGAATCATTTATTTGAAAAAGAAAAATAAAAACCAAGCCACATGACTTAAGGCAATAGAGAATAAAAACACATTGTTTCCAGACAAATCCCCATCAAAGACACATGACTGGGGATTCTGAAGTCAGAATATCTTCATATTTTAAATTTCCATGAGCACTTCCAGAAAAGCTGGGGTTCTGCTAAAGGATTTGCTACATGCTTTTCACTACTGATTGATAGCAGGGAGCAGCATTAGCAGTATTTTTCCCCCATCGTTCCTCTGAAGCTAATGGAGTCGAGGATTCGTTACTTGATCTAATGGCAATAGCTTTCCAATAGACATGCACAGAATCATTGATTAGTTTGTCCTCTTCTTGTTTGCATTGGAACACTGTTCAATTTACACCAATTAAAGAATGCTTGGTTTGTGTATTGAAGAATAATTAAGGGATGGAATTCCCTATAGGCTACTAAAAATGACATCTGACTAGAATGGTGATTACAGCATGAAGACAGCATTAGTATTTAAATAGTTTGACTGCTATATAAAATCATTACAGCACCTCACCATGAAAAAGAGCATTAGTTAATTTTGCCTATAACAAAATTAGTTGTATGTATTTGCCTGGTCACTTTAAGTAAATTTGACAAGGCTAATCTTAAAGCAAGCGATCCAGGTTTGGTGGAAGGAGCAGATAGAGCACTGTTTAAAGCAATCATCTTGATAGATATGTATATAATCTTCAGCCAAAATACAAATACACACAAATGAGTAGCAAGAGCTTTGTCAGAGATGCTCAAATCAAATGTAAACACTAAAAACACATCGGTTGCTAAAACTGAAAATCCAAGGGTAACTGGCATGTTAATTATACAACAATCAAGTTTCACAAACTGTGAACATACAAGAAATCCTTATTTGCCTGCCACTGTGGTTGTCAAACCTTTGCTACCCTTTCTAGCACTTCATGGTAAAAAGAATCATGGGGAGCAAACAGGCACCGTGGAAGGAGTCATCCTTACTAGAAGGACTTCACTGTGAAATAACCCAAATGATTAAAAAATATTGGAGAGGCATCATGTAATGCCTCTTTAGACAGGCTTATTTGTTTGTTTTTTTATTACAAGGTGGATGTGAGGTTCATTCTTGAAAATACTGTTGAGGAAAGAGGCCTTTTTATCCACTATTTAAATTTCTCTATGCATATTAATTTCTATTTCCTAGCCTTAGATTATAATATCTACAGTAATGATCTATCCAAAATGTGACAGCAACATTACTGTAACATAAACTGCTTGGGGCCAGTCCTGAAGCATATTTACATTTCCATAGCCTACTTAAATATAGTGTGTTTGTTTTACTAAACTTGGATACTGTAGTATATTTTATAATGTCATCCGCCTGCCTCAAGACCTCATATTGCAGCTATCCTTCCTATGGGAATTTATGCAGTTTCAATTGAAGATTGTCAACACCCTCTTTAATTCAGCAATGGGTTCTCTGTGAAGGAACATAAGACTTTTCCATTTAAGCCTCTAAGGGCATGTAGCCATGCTTATTAGCATGTGTACATTGTGCAATGCACAATTGTGTCAAAGATGCCCAAGCTCCCAAGCCCAAGTTCCAAATGAGATGATACATCTGCACAGCACAATATACCTTTATTTGCATGGCCTTGCATACCTTTATTTGCACTTCTGGCCAATCTGTAGTATCTCTTTGCAGATCAAATTAGTCTTTGGTGCCCCATGCTGTTCTTGTGAACATGCCTGGTTCTACAGGTCACTAATGGATATTAGTGCACTAATCACTGGATAATGGATATCACTGCACTGTATTCCACCAGATGGATCTGCCCTAGAATTAGGTTTGGGACAGTACACTTATATCACACAGTATATCCACTGACTTTCCACAGGGTTTTGTTCCAACATTTTAAAAGTCTTCTGTTCTGGCTTTTGTTTTCAAGTTGGACAAGTAGTTCTCACTTCTGTACCAGCCTTCCTGTTGGGATCTCCCACTATAATCTGCCCGACTAGACCTTGAGCTTTCAGGAGTGAGACTAACACTTTTTTTCAATGAATAATATTATTTTGCAACAGGGCTGATATAAGGGTGTATTCTGCTTTCCACCCACGAGAAGAAAGTCCATTAATTTCAATAGAAACTCTCCATGCAGAAAAGGGAGAACTGTGCCCCAGGGAACATTCATGGAAGATTAATGGCGAGGAGAGAAAAGTGATACAGTACAGGCAGAACAAAATCAGAACCCACCACACAAATAAAACTGGACAAGGGTTCATTTTTTAAAAGTCAGTCAGAAACGGCAGGAAGGCTTTGAAAAAAAAATCAGGGCTGTTTCAGTGCACTTTTGCATACATTGGCTTTCAGGAGACATGAATAGAAACCTAACAGTAACTCTTTTTTCGTACCTCCTTTCACAGGTCTCACTGGCAAAGAAGGATTTAGCACTTAATTCCTGTACTTTTATGTGGCAAATTAGGAATTTGCACCTTAAAAGGAAATTGCTTTTCAAACTCCCATAAATTCTGGATTTTATTTTTTTAAATGGTGGAAAACATTCCCTACGTTCATCCCAACACATAATAAATAGCAGTCTCCATTACTGCTCCTCAGAAAGGTGTAGGAAACAGGACCTGGCCAAAGAGTGGTGTTTATCATTCCTCCTGAGGAGATGCTAAGGGCCTGGACCCTGTCCTTAACCCTTTCTCCTCCTCAGTCTTTTTTAGTTTAGACTAGCACATTTGGTCTCTTTCTCAAAATCAAGTATCTGTTGAGGAAAGCATTTAACTTGAGACTTGGTTACTTGATGAAGTAGGGCCTGCTGGCACGATATAAATCCAGACCAAAACTGGAATAAGTACAGAGTTGTAATATGTTTCATTTTTTGGTTTACCATCGTCTAAAAATAAAACCCCTACACCATTTTTTGCTTCATTTTAGGTAACTGCTTGGTTTGCAGCTGCACCAGAGAAGGAGGAAAATGGTGAAGGAGACTGACACAGCATGAGACCCTGCAGCAGACAGTGACTGGTGACTCTGGCAGGAAGCACTGAAATGTGGATGGTAATGCTGACCCCAACACAAGGTCCCATGTCCATGGGGCTTGAGACTGAGGTGGTGCCCACCAGAGTGGGACAAAGGACATGATCAGAGAACCTCTGAAGATCTTTACTTCATGAGGGCAAGACAAGACTGAAGGACAAGGAAGTGTGGCCCAGTGAAGAAGTGTTCTTTCACAAGGTGGCACCGTAGCTGTCATCAGAACACTTTCCATTCTGACTGTTGACACTGAAGTGAAGATAAGCTTTCAAAAAGGTTGGTACACACCCTGACTTGTTTTATTCCTGATTCATTTTTGGAGTCATTTATGGCCTGATTTCTTTGTCTCTGTGCTTCCAAGCATGACAAAAGACCAGGGGCAGGTGTTGAGATGGCATCTTTTTTCCCTTTTAATCTATGAGGCACCACAAAAAAACAATCAACGGGCATGGAGACTGCTCTGGATGTGTCTAAGAGTAAGTGGCTCAAATACTAACATGTGAATTTAGTAAAATTAAACTCTGTGGAATGGAGATAAATGGCAGCAGCAATTGAAGTTGAATGTGATATAGAAATCCAACTAACAGAAGACTGTCTGGAAACAATTATTCAGAAAGCTGCTGACCCTCTATTTCTTTAAAGAGTTAAACATTTGGATCGGTTAACTGGCAGCTGCAATAATAGGCATATGCTCTAATCTTTGATCCATAGCTGAATTTCCAACCCTTTGTATGAGAAGCAGATCACATAGATTTGCATATTTTCAATGATCTATAGGGAGAAAAAGAAGAACAAAACCTGCCTTTGCAAGATGCCACTTTGAAATCACACAGAGTGTCATGGGTCCTCCCAAGTACACTAATGTTCAGAGCCACTTGCAAGACTCACAAATTTTATAAACGGCCCTAAACTGTGACATTGGCATCTGAAGATTCAAAATTCCTCCAAGAACAGACTCTTGTAAGCCAAGGTTGCATCATAACTCTTCAGAGAGTTATGTACATCTATCCTTAAGATCTTATTTCCACATCCAAATTTGTGTCAGAACTTTCAGAAAGACTTAAAGAGCCCAGAACTAATAGGTAAATTTTAAAATGCTTTGTAACTAAATGAGGAACTGTTGACTAGACCCAAATGCATGAGCAAGTAAGAGATTTATGCCAAGGTCTTGACATTTTCTTAGATTTGTCAAAATTTTTCAGTGTTGATGAAAATTTGCAGACAGAAGACAGCCATGAATCACCCCCAGAATAGAATGGATATAATTAATCTTTTTTTTGTGTTTAAAGTTCATTTCTGGCTCATTTCTGTTTGGAACACCAACTGAAAGATGTTTACTAATTACTTATTTTGAATCAACAGTCACACCTATGGCACAGATCTCCTCCACTCGGTAGTATTTCATCAGGAAGTAGGTCCTACCGAGAGAAGTGAGCAATATACTGAGTACTGTGAAGAAGTAATCATCCCTGCAAATGTGCTCAATTGTGTGGGATGTTCCAACATAGTCTTTACTCGATTCACACTTTACAATAGGCTTTTTGTCCTGGTTCACCTACACAACAGTCTTTGACATCAATGAAGATGATGAGAGCAGCTATTTGTTACTTGTGAATATTTCCTATCATCCCAAACAAAAGTGCAGACTAATGCATGGGACTATGCAGAAATTTTTGAGAAAGGCAATGCAAAGAAATCATTCTCCAAAAAATATTCTGTGTAGCTTTCTTGTAGTTGCCCACAGTAAGCCATATGGGAGCATGGAGGATTTTTAGAAGCCTGACTGACGCAGGAAGCAGAACTTACAGGCACTATCTGTCTTGTCCTATCTTCCTTGTTAAGTCCTGGCAAAAATCCCATGAAGCGGAGAGGAAGGTGTTACACACTCCTGGGTAAGGTGTAGTTAGGGGGTGAGGAGATGCAATGGTGGGTATGATCAGACCACTGACAGGTGAACCAGAACTTGAGGTTTGAACAATAGTTTCAGTATCTTAGAGAGGAAGAGAGTAGAGAAAGAGAATGGCACACAAGTTTTAATGAGAAAAATTGATTGCTGATGCAGAGATTTTGAGAAGGGACCAGCCTGTGTCCTGACAGGACGTGTTCCACACCATAAAGAGACTTCAAAGTAACCCAAAACCCAAAATAAAAGTTTGCTGCTTTTTGTACCTTTCCAACAGCACTAGTTGGTACTCTTCTCTCACCAGCATGGCCAGGTAACAGGCTTTTCAAGTTCTGGAAGCATTATTAAAATAAAAGGCCAAGTCTTGCCTTGCTTCCTAGTTAAGAAGAGCTATAGATCTCTATAGGAATATTCTTTATTGTTGTCTTCTGTGCTTTGTACACCTTTGGGTGACTCTTCCCAATGGCCTCTGAAAGATTTTGATCTTATTTTTTGGACATTGTGTAACTTGCGTGTTTTGTGAGAATGCAGAGTGTAAAAATGAATGAATTACCTTATGTGCTGTATGGTATGATTTCAATAACTTCACTTAGTTATTGCTAACCATATTTTATAAATATCAACACATTATATTTTTTCTGGCCATTGAAATGATGCTTTCAAATTCAAATATGTATTCTGATATATTTTAATATTACAATTGTACAAAGTTGGTTATATCAGTTAGGAGAAACATCTTAAAATTGCCTCCCTACAATTTATTATCTGTATCTTAACTTTGTACAGTACTACAAGATCATTTTGCTCATATGCTAAGTGGAATCCTAGTATATCACTACATTCAGTCAAAATATTGCAAGTTAAAATAATAATACCTGTAGATTATGAAAATTATACCAAGAATGCAAGCATTTCTCCTTACATAAAGCATAAAAACTGGATATAATTTCAATTAAAAGAGATTAGAAAATGGATGTTTGGGAGGTATTGTCATTATTGTGGACTACAGTAAAAGAAAAGCATGCATCAAATCAGAATTACTTCCCCTAAATTAAAAATGTTAATCAACCAAGTCTTTAATAAGGAGATAGTATCGCCTTAGTGGTTTGGTCTAAGGCGATTGCCGACAGTCCCTCTGTAGCTGAGAGAGAAAGGGACACTTCATTAATAACAGAGACTTATTTTCACATGGAGATACCATCCTATGATGGCCATATGAAATGGTCAAAAGCATTTTGAAACATCTCTGAAAACAGAGATCTGGAGGTGCCACCTGTGACAGACAGGAAAAGAAAATTACCTGAAACAAGATAGCTAATTCTAAGACAGCCACAGCAACTTATAAAGAATCCTGCTCTGTACATGAATTCCCAAATTTTAGAAAACAAAAGGCCCAATTAATTTCTAAGGTATTTTCATTTTTTATAAACAGATGTGCTAAGGATGAGCATGCTTGCTTGTGTCTTAACATAGATTTCATAGTCTGGACTTCAACTGACAGCTCTGCAGTTATGAATCTTGAGACATATTCCACCTCAATTTAGGAATTTCTAGGAAGCCCCGGGTCTTTATTCACAAAATATGAGAAATATGAGCTGTCAGATCTTAATTCTTCATTTAAAATAAGAAAGTTAATAAAATAAGGATGCGAACAGTAGCCTTTCTACAGCTTCTCCTTTCAGAAAGCCAGGACAAACTCAACAGCATAGATACTTTTCTCTTTGATGGATCAAGTCACGGAACAGATTTCTGATATAGTCTCCATATCTGGGCCTTAGGCAGCTATAGTGAATATCAATCCCATATCCATACCCTATCAAAAGCATGTTTGTCTGTGTCTCAGACATATGTAACTTAAGTGAATGAAGTATAAATTAAAATAATTTCTTGGGTTTGACTCTATAAACAGACCAAGTAATGGTCATCAGAGTTCATTAAGTCACAGAATTTTTAAGTCACAAAGCTCAGTAGCATTTGTGAGCATGTGTTTTCATAAAACTGATGTTCTTTTTAATTATCTGGACTGAAGGCAAATCTACACCAGCCAGAGAATAAAACATGACATGGAGAATATTTGCCCCATTTCTGATGTTTTAGTTCTGTCCTTCAAAATAATTAAAGACTGGATTTTCCATACGGCAGTTTCTATCTTTCTCAAAACAGAAAGGGAGTGGGAAGAAACAGAAATAAACATATATGAGAGAAAGAGCAGAAAAGAGAAAGGATTGCTCCAACCCTCCAACTTCCCTTTACGAAAGACAAAAGACCAAAGGGCTTTTCACTTGATGAAGGCCAGACCACAGGCTTGGATACAAACCCCACTCCTCTTGGGTTCTGATGCTGAGTACTCATCCTGCCCCTTTGCTGTGATGTGTCAAGGGGTGGATTGCCAAAGCACTAGGTAAGGGTCTCCTGCAGGACCAGCTCCTCACCTGAACATCTCCCTGGGTACACTGCCAGTTTGCATTGGTGAGGCTTTAACCCGCCTGTGACAGGTGTAGTGCAGAGGAACGATGCTGGGCTTAAAAAAACAGTGAAGTAAGATGTGCTGAGAGTGGCTGTAGTAACATACAGAAAAATCCTTCAGTGGAACAGCAAGAGAATACCAGTTGAGAGACATGTTTCACCTGTTGGTGATTATTCTTAGCCTGGACTTTGCACAAAGACATTGCAGAGATCCCCACAAATCCATATACAGTGGGTCAGAAGAGTGCAACAAGCTAGAAGAGGAGTTAAATTAATCTCTTGCATTGTGTCTGCTGCTGAGAGTAGTGTAGAAATTCCTGTGCCAAAGGCATTTTGCAAAGAAAATCAGAGTGTGGCCTTTATACAGATTGAAGTCTCTAAGGAGGAAGTTGTAGAGTAACTTGAGAAACTCAAGTGCAGTAAATCACCACAACCGGATGGTGTTCATCTGGGAGTTCTGAGGGGAAATAAAGTGAGAAAAAGCCAAGATACTGACAGGAGGATGCCTTCTTCCCTTGAAAAATGCAGCAGCACAAGAAGGCTGGGAAGCCCTATTATGTTGCCTGTCTTCAAAAGGAGATGAGGAAAATCCTGGGAATAAAAGAGCTTTGAAGTTTGCCACAGTTTCAGGGAGCCCAGAAAAACAGTTCTGAATAACAGCTCAAGAGAGAGCTTGTTGGACAAGAACACCTCATAAAGGTGTTCTTCAGCCTCCCAAACCACTAAGGCTGCTACAAGGAGGGAAAGTGCACCTGGTCACTTAGAAAAACCAGTGGAGCAGCCTTCAGAGGAAAAGTGGCATGATAACTTTCTTCTCAGAGAAAGGTGACCAAATGATCCAAAAATTCTAAAGGTTTCACAGAGGTCAATTATAAGCAATTGTCACAGAGAATATTAAGAAACAAAACTGAGAATAATACTTGGTTATGATGATTTCACCCTGAAATGAACTACAAATCAGTCTGGAAGAAGTGAATATGAGAAGCATTTCTCTTTCTGTTGAGGCAGGGAAAGGTGAACACCCAGTAGTAGGTATCAGTGTCAAAACAAATAAATGAGCCTGAATCCCAAATCCTGATGCATTCAAATTAGCATATCCAGAATCCACCCAAGATCTGGATTCAAGTCACACATGTGGCTCCCATCTTAAAAGAGGACAAATCAATTCCTGGGTTGCAACTCCTGAGGTTTGTGCTCTGAGGTTTGAATACTCCATATTCAAAGACTTCAGCCTACACGACAGTTACGTATGAAATATGGGGGGTGGGAGGAGTGCATGTGTACACATAGCATGCAAAGGAAGCAATTAAATGTAAACCCAAAACAATTTAAAAAGTGATTCATGGCAAAAAGTGCTCTGATGCAGAGACTGTAAGTATTTGTTCTTTACATTAACTTGCTGCAGCTAGCTGAAAGGGCAGAAGATAGCAAGTAATAGACAGTGGGAATTTTGCTGGGTTTGGTGAGCCCACTTACAATCAAACATTTTCAATTATCTGGATTTACATTGCCTTGTACCCTTTCATTTTCTCTCCTAGTTTTTTTTTAGTTCCTGTAGACTAGGCCCAGTGTACTGAAGGCAAAGCTTCTTCAGTTTTAATTTGCTTTGTCTCTTGAATTCATTAGATTTTGAAAGCTTTCAAAGGAAGTCACAGGTAGGAATTAGAGAAAATACTGAAAGTGGGACACTTTTGACTGGCTTGTATGTTTCCAGTGTCTAAAGAGAAAGCTTTTTTTTAAAGCAAACTGGAGGAGGTTTTGTAAAAATAGATATTTACATTTACATACTGGGACAGATCCTCAGCTGCAATAAAGCAGTATTGCTCCACCTTCTTGAACAGGGCTAGCCCTATTCAGCACAGCTGAGAACCTACCTCTCACACATGCACCTATATGTGTGGAATATATCCAAGGTTCTGTATTTTTCCAAATGTACAGAAAGCTGTTTCTCCCTCCAGGTGCTTTTGCCTGTGCACTAAGTTGTGGGAGTTACAGCTCCTCTGTTTTTAACTGAGGGTAGTGTTTTCAGGGAGGCAGGGTGTGAAGGAATACTGAAGTGTAAGGAGAGGGATGCCTGAACAAAGGAACTGGCATGAACATAGAAACCCAGAGAAGACAGTGATGGAGAGAAATAAGAAAGAAAATGGTATCCCACATAGCCATGCTGTGCCCAGCAATGTCTGCATTCACAGCAACAGGGAGTTAAACTATGATTATGTAGCAACCATGAATTTTGAAAACGCCTCAGGTGTTTCCAGCTAGGTAACAGGAATAGCGGGAGACCTGCTACTGATAGCAAGGTGGAGAAAAAGGAGCTCTGTGCTCAGCTGTGCTGTTGCAGGAGTCACATAACACAGCACAGAGAGTAGGTGTCACATCAGATAGTGCTAATAGGTGCCAACAGCCACCTTCACCCCTTTCCCCTCAGTCTTTCCCTGTGTGAGAGTCAAGTGAATATCAATGTGAAACAACTCCGTATGACTGTGTGCTTCTGCCCACACAGTGGGACCCTGGTAGTGATTCAGACTGTACGGGACTCTGGACACATAATGTACACTGAATATCCGTAATAAATAATAATTACCACAGTAGGGGGCAGCAGCCAGCTGTGGAGGAAGAGTAGGGCCAGCTGCTGGAAGAGACGTAGGCACTGGCTGAGCAAGCAAGCTGGGCACTGGGGAGGGCGAGAGGGCCATGGCTGGGAGCCAGTGGCAGCTTACTGCCAAGAGGAGGGAGATAAAAGCACAAAAGAGTTTCACCAGAGGGAGCTGCTCCTGGCCACCCCTCAGCAATTGGTAGCGGCCCTGATCCAGGAGGGAAGGCTGATGGCAAACAGGAGCATCGCCAGCCTGTGAGCGCAGCCAGCACTGCTCACACGTACCATCCTGGAACTAGCACGGTGGGTGTCTGTAAGCCAAGCAGGCCTGCTGCAGGGAAACAGCCCTGCACAGACCTCTGGCTAGCAGGAGACCCATACCTCCTCCAGAAATGAGGACAGACCCATCCTGTTCCCCTCAACATCTCCCCAGATGCTCCTCCAGCAAAAGCAGGGTCAATACTCTAGAAATGAGTGCAGATCCAAAAGAGACTGACAGACATATGGTCAATGCTTTTCTGAACCCCCTGATGCTCAGGTCTCCTTGATTTCATCAACAGAAGTGTTCTGGCAGTGCTGAAGATCCCCAAACAGCAATGCTATTATTTGTCTGAATTCCTCGGAAGGCCTGATGCTTAGTGCTTGAGTTCCCCAGGTGGTATGGTAAACAAAAAGCTGCTTTTGAACACACTGCACACACTCAGCAGTCATCCAGTACAACTAAAATTTTTCATAGATTTAAAATATTTTTCTAACCCCTATGAAAAGTATCTTCTAAGACTAAATCTACTCACCACTCTCATTTTCACAAGGTCATTCATGGCATGCTCCTCACACATCAGCTTCTAAGCAAGAGTCAACAACAGCCCAGGGTCAGTTCCTCTATTTGTCCCATATGGAATACTCAACTCTTGCACCAGCACTGTGTAATAATTAATTAGCACATGTTCTCTGTAATAATTATAACAATGTGGCACATTTCCCTTGAATTTAGCATAGTGAAATTTATCTTTACTTATATTCATGTCTTACCTTCAAGCGTGCTTTCTGTGCCTGGTTATTTTTCACTGAGTTCAATTGCAAATAGATAAAATCTGTTTGTTTTTCTTTCCCAGGGAGGAGCATGTGTATTTCCAGATTCTATTCACATCCACCAGGAAAAGTCCCACACCACAACTGAAGCTTAGTTGGGCTTTTTTTTTTGCTGTGCTCCTGGTTAGTTTAGCATAGGGGGTGTAATATGGGCGATGTTAAAGTAAAGCTGCTTTTCCTCCCTTTCTCAACATAGCAACTGATGGATTTTTCAGTGCCAGTAAAAAGAAAGAGCTGCTATCCGAATCTCAGTTTATGTAGCCCACAAGACAGAGAAGAAACTGATAGAGGACGTCCCATGCCAACAGGGCATGGTATCAGGGCAAAACATCCACCATTTTTGCAGGTAGTAGACAAGCATGTGTGAGCTCAAATGCAAATCCATGGGCAACAAAAAGCCTATATGTTGAACATATATACAGTTCAAGCATAAAGAACCAGATTCTTTCCGAATAACTTATATCTGAACATCTGACCTTAAGAACCAGCCTCAGTTAAGCACTGGCAAACTCCAAGATTTGGAAGGAAGTTAGGGGTGTTGCACTACTTTGAAAGCTCTGTTTTAAACCAGCTGTCATTACAAATATCTGCTGGTACCCCATCCTACCACACAGCCTGTCATGGGTGAGCATAATGAGAATGAGCCAGTGGAATATATTGAGCTGTACTTTCTTGCATGTCCTTGTAGCTCAAATTATCCCTTCACACAGCCATAACAGGTAAACTCTGAATCTACTTATGCCACATTCTAATTGGTTCCATTTAATTTGTGTATATGTCTCTGTGTGTGTGTTTGTATATACATATATGCATATTTATATGCACATATGTATATTTGGACATCATTATTAAAAGTAAATATGCATATTGTCACAGATTATTGCTATGTTCATAAGAGATTCTTAGAGTAGTTTGCTTTATTATACAATAAAACCATAGAAATTAATTGCCTTCTTTAGAATAAATAAGGAACACAGGACTCATTGTACCATATATGTTTAATAGTTTGGACATCTCTGTGCCCACATAAAAACAAGGAAGCATATATTGCAATAGGCAGTATAATTATTTCAGTGAGGAACATCCATCCCACACTCCTACAAATGTGATATTCAGCATCACGAGATTCTAGAATTATGTCATCAGCTGCACGAGTTTCACAGCTTATCTTTATGGTTTTATCTTACAGAAGTAAACTCCAACAAAAATGCATAATGCTGCAAATTTAACAGCATATTCATGTTAATACTAGCTGTAAAGATTTCAAAAAGGTGAATAGCATCAGCATTTCTATACATATGTGTGCACTTATATATACACATGTATACACACACATGCACATATAAATGCACACATACATGTCTGTGCTATGTATAAAATCTGTCTTTAGATATGCCATTATTTTATAAGGTTAATTCCAACTACATTAAACTTGATAACAATGTTCTATACAGTTGACCAATTTAAGGAAGTCCCTGCTGGTGCACAGAAGATCGAGCTAGCTGAGATCATTAAGCATCATCGGATGAGGCTGCAGGTACCTGAAACATTCCTTAAATAAAATTTAAAGAGAGCAGATTAAAATTATATTCCTCCAATCCAACAGAACACAAAGGTAAAGACAGTCAATTACAACCAAAATCTCATCTAGCACAAAAGGGCTGTTGTAGTCTCTGGATCAGAATTTATTGCCTGAAGTGAACATCCAGGCTTGTGACTATGTATATAATTACCTTCTACAATGTACTCTTCTAGCACTTAGATGAAGTCATGGAAGATGATGTCTTCCATAATTTTAGTCTGTTATGTTATGACCAAGAGTTAGAAAATCTCAACAGCATCAAAAATTTTTGATCTGTGCTATTCTGTCTTTTTACATTATGAGAAATAGAAAATAAATTTAAAAATACAAAATGCCATGTACTTGTTTTCCTGAACTCCTAGGTTAACTGTTTTAATAGTGTTTTGTGGGTCAATAAAGTAGCGCCAAGGAAGTGGTTCAAGCAGGATACTCTACCTATGTGCCTATTCAGAAAGCTTGCAGCTCTCCCCTGGACACATCAGCAGGGGCTTTCGGTGACAAGACACTAAGGGTGCTCAGCTCTATACCAGATCTGTTGTTAGATCAGAGAAATGCATCACATCTTTAAAATCTCATAACTAAAATAGATACTGACAGGCAGCTGTGTCACAAGAAGAAATTAAGAATAGCAAGAAGGCTGAAAGGGCTGCTACATTAGGGAAGATTAAGTCAGCTAAATATCTATGAGTTGCCTTAATGCTTACTAAACACAACATCAAAATAGTTAAAAGAGATCAAAGAAGGGAAAGAAGGAAATTTGCAAAGGGATGTAAAAAGAAGAAATATGATGACGTTAAGAAAGGAAAAAAAGTCCTGACAACAAGATACTCTAGGCAACACAACCTCTCCCTTGAGATATGGTATCACTTAGGAAATTTAATCTAGGCACAAAAAAACCACAAAAAATATGCCATAAGAAACAACTTCATTGTGTCAGGAAGATGTACTGGATGACCCAAAAGATACATTGCTAATTGGTGTGCACCTGTTATCTGTGATTTTCCTTGCTTGTATGGCCAACTCATCATTACTTGTCTGTATTTGGTTTCTCTGGGTCCCATCCAACTCACGCTGCAGACAACAGAAGTTTCCGACAGGAGCAATAGGACCTCAATGTCTGTTCCAAGTCTTTGCTGTTCTAAAAAGAAGAGGGGAAAAAAATCCCACACTACCTTGCAAGAACTTAATGCATCTGGTGTATGAACATATATACAACCAAGCACTTAAATTTTTTTGGATATTTAAACCTGTGTTTATCCTTAGAGATATCTGAGGAAATGTGCATTTGCTTTCACTTGCTGCAGCCAAAATTTTTGCTAGGGAGGAAACTTGCAGTTAATCTAAAAATAACTTCTAATGAAAAACTGCTTTGGTCTTGGAAGAGTGGAGAAAATTCGCTACACCAAACTAAGAATAAATTCTATATATTACACAGAAATGGCAAAGATCTATCACTAAAGCAGTAATGCAACCGACAAAAAAACTAACCATGAATTCTGAACTCAAGACCATAGTTTTCAAATACTTTCATAGTTTTCAAATACCCAATGTCTTAGTATATATAATCAAATAGTACTTAAAATCCACTTGCTTGCAGGTAGGGAATCACTATTTTGTGGCAGCTCAGTGTTGGCCCCTTGAGAGACACAAATATCTGTGTAAGTGGGGCTGAATGTTCAGGGGTCAGGGCTGTTGGTTGGTGTTGTCCATATATCTAGCGGCTGGTATTGTAAATCTTTAGAGCAACGTTTCTTGAAAAAACTAAACAGACATTTTGGTAGCCACATTGAGCCTGTGGCTATACTGCTTCAGGCTGTGATCTTGTCAGCTTTTACAAGTAGTGTCAGGCAGGGTCACCACTTGGATTGGTAATTCTAAGGCAAGGCAGGAACTGCCAGAAGTGTCTCAGGTGATAGAATAGTTGTAACCATTTTCCCTGAGCCTTTTCTAATATCCTGATGAAGGCATAATGCCAAGACATGACACAAGAGCAAGATCCTCACTCTCTGCAGCCATCATTTACAAAGGGGTCTTTCCCTGGCCTGGTGTGGAAGTGTGAGGTACGGTATGTGGGAGATGGAAAAATTAATGTTCTGCATGCACACTTGGTCCTGGATGAGCAGCATGTAAATGTGGGGCTCCAACATGTTTCATCAGGAAGGGGGTACAGGTTAATGCCCTTTCTGACATCTTTGGGGATGCTGGTAGCTCCAAATTAGGTTTTGTCTACATCTATAAAGCAAAAGACAAGCCCAAGAGTGAAGATCTTGTACCCTAACTTTCAGCCTCACACACTTCTACAAAAAGTATAGAAGGGCTGATAATGAAATCCTTGCCCAATGGTCTGCATTGCCAAGAATTTTAAATTGTAAGTTAACCAATTTCTCCTCTAAAGTTCAAACAATAAATAAAATTCTATGTGAAAAATGGAGCCTTTTATTCCTTTGTTAAAATCTGATCAGAGTAAACTACAGATGTTAAAAGGCACTGTAGTTCAAAGAATTAAAAGAATCTTGCAGGGTTTGTACAAAGAAAAGAATTTTAGAGAATTATATGGAAAATATTATAATGCTATTATATAAATCAGTGGCACATCTTCACTTTGAATACTGTCTTCAAATTTGGTCACCTTATACCTGAAAAAAGAAAGTAGAAATAGAAAAAGTCCAGAAAATGGTAATAAAAATGATAAAAGTCAAAAGGATGGGAAATTTCTTGAGAAAAGAGAAAGAACATAAGCACTAGCTTGTCTCTCAGGAAAGATATATCCTCATGGGACATTCATAGATGTGGCGCTTAGGGACATGCTTTAATGGTGGACTTGGCAATGTTAGGTTAATGGTTGGGTTTGATGATCTTAGAGGTCTTTAATGATTTTATGATTCAAATCATACTGAACTGAATGAACCCTCTCCATAAACTTAGAACACATCTTGTTGTGTCAGACAATCTAGAAAATGTCCTCGGACCCCAGCAGTTTTTGGAAAGCTCTGGGACCTTTCATGAACCAGATATGGCAGGTATTTTCCTCAGTGTACCCTGTTGTCTTAAAGAACTTTCAGCCAATCTGACTCTGGGACAGTAGACAGGGCACAGAACTACATATTAGAAACACTTGTTAAATCATAGGATCATAGAGTAGTTAGGGTTGAAAGGGACCTTAAAGATCATCTAATTCAAATCCCACTACCATAAGCAGGAATACCTTCCATCTAAGAATGTTACTCAGAGTCCCATAGAACCTGGCTTTGAACATTTCCAAGGGTAGGGTGTCCCACATCTCTGGGCTACCTGTTCCAGTGCCTTACCACTGTTATAGTAAAGAGTTTCATCCTAATATCTAATGGAAATCTATTCTTCTTCATCTTTAGGCCATTGCCCCTTGTCCTGTCACTGCATGCACTTGTAAAATGTTCTTTTCCAAGAACTTGAATACACTGCTAACTCATTTTTTGGGTCTAACTTTTAGAAACTTCACTTTTCCCCATCTTTCTCCTCTGAAAGGCATAGGAGGTTGAGAGGTACAAATCCACTGACTTGACTGGCAACTTTTTCAGTTAAATCACTCATCTTCCTTGAAAATGTGCCATGTGTCTATTAAAAAGCATCTCAGTCCCAAAGAACTTGTGCAGTCTCCCTCACTTTGTGTGATGGGATCTCCAGGCTCTGTCAGAGTTCTACTTAAGCATGACTATAATATAAATAACATTTTGTCCTCAAGATCTTTGAACTTAATTAACAGCAAAGGAAAAAATCTTTCCTATCCTGCAAGGTGAAACAAAAAGGTATTGAATTTCAAATGGATGAAAGGAATTGCTTCTCCAGACAATGTACAGCTAATTAATGGAACTTGCTATCACATGGTTAGTACTGAGAGAAACAGCATCATATTTGTAAATGAGAAGTCATTTTTAGGCATAAAAGCAAATCTTCATACAAAGCTCAGGTTGGGATAAATTCAGTAGAATACATTATACAGAAGATCAGATTAGATGATAATAATGGTTGCTCCTAGCCTTAAAAAATATGTGAATTTTACTAGTGCTACTACGCAATGATGTCTAACCATCCCAGTGGTTCATGGCATGTGCCAATCAATAAGCAGTGTCAGGACAACACCTTCACCCCTGGTAAACTATCACAGTGGGCCTTTAGAGGGTCAGGAAAGTCTAGGAGGCTTTTCAAACTGGTGGCTGTCACATCTCTTTCTAGACTGTAACAAATTCTTTCTTCTCCAGCCCTGTATGGGAGCCCTGGAGGCATCAGAAATATTCATGCTAGCATGGTGTGTCTTCAACTCTGTCTGCAGGTCTGCAGAAAAAAGCAGACAAGTCCAACAAGGTCTTGGGTGAAAAATATTTGGAGGAAGGTGAGGAAATCAAGAGGTCAATGTCTGCAATTAACTGTATCTTCTGACCTGTGTGACAGCACACACTGGACTCCCCATGCCCTATTACCCAGAGCAGTATCCTTTCCATCCCCATCTAAATCCAAAACCACCCACAGGAACCTGTGGAAGCAGAAGGTCCATCCTCAGGTGCCCATGGCTGAGCTGTATAACTAAACCTTGGAAGCAGGACAACATTCCCCATGGACAAGTGTGTTCTATGATCTTTCTGGCACTCTTTTCTACCTGAGATGTCCTAAGGTGGGGGCAGAACCAGGACATCTCATTTGTCCTTGTTGACTTATCTCATGTTACCTTACTGTGGTGGGGCATGATAGATACCTGATTCATCTCTGAACTCTTAAGAATATGTTAATGCTGACAAGGTACCAAGAGAATAGGGGCACTTTTTGCCATGATTGCACTTACCTACAACTCCAGTCATCTTACAAAAAATCAAGGAGGATGTCTTCTAGTGAATAGTTCTGCAGGGGTCATTTCAGTTAAGAGAAGTTGTTTCAGCCTTGTGGGTTGAAAAAGTTATCTATTGGGGGAAAAAGAAAACAAAAAATATTAAAAGGGTCAAATCAGCTCCTTACACAAGTGGTTTTATACCACCGTGTACTTTTTTGTAAAGTCACAGAATACACATAAAGTAAGCACAAAATGCTCTTGCAGTTGCTATTCCAGGATGTTTGTAATGGCAAGCTAGATTGTAAATTATTTCTTTGGAGGGCAGAAAGCGCAATGGAAATAATGTATATTATTCATAAAAATGATTGTCCTGTTCACTTGTATACCTCTGCAATTTATTCTGTAACAGCTTTTTACTTCCAAGAAATCACTAGCTAATGACATCTCAAACTTTAAAAAATCCACTTATTCACAACTCTGCCCCTGAGGGAATTCCTGCATGTTATCAGAAATTTTTCCAAAGATCATTAACAGATATTACAAACCAATTGAAACTGAGTATTTTCTTTGCAAATTACTTTTAACTTTAGAGCTATTGAAAAAAGACATTGAGTGATTTAATTTACTTAATCTTTCTACAGATTGCAGCTATGTGCATATCCTGTGATTGCATTTCCAACAAAAAGCATATATAACTATCCTTAATAGGGATATTTTTCTAAATTATCGTACAAGATCAGTAAGATCTCTGCAGATATTAATGTTTACTTTTTCATTTAGAAAATTGCACTCAAAAAAGAAATGGGCACCTTTATTCTGTTGTTGTTTTAGAAATAATAGCACACCATAATATTTATTTTATCTGCTATTTTAATTAAAACTCCAATAATCATTGCATCCTTTGAGGATACATTCTACTGATTTTTCTGAAAAATCACTGTATTTTCATTAGGCTGTGAAGACAATGCTTCAGAAACACCTTACACAGCAATGAGTATACCAAAAGAGATCCAGTGTCTTGCACCAATCCAAAACAGCAAGCTATTTCAGCAGTGGGGGGCTGGAGATTGTGTCTGATTCTGTATCTCATTGCCTTAAACTCCTCCCAGAGAACCATACATGTGTCAGCACCACTTCTGCAGGAAGTATGAAAAATCTCTTCCCCCACGAATATTTAGCATGCAGCTTCCTACCGAAGGTTCCTGCTCTCTTTGCAGATAAGAGATTAGGAGGGCTTGAAGCCCCTGAATCTTGGGTGGAGTTTGAAATTATTGCCTTTGAATGGCAGTGAACACAGCCACTGTACTTTGTGTACTGCTCAGTCCTGATCATGCGTTACATGTGCTTTACCAGGACACTCTTGGTAGACATATGGGTAAAGCTGTGTGTAGTTTGAGGAGGTGAATCAGGATTAACTGCTGGGAAGTTCAGTGTAGCAGAGCTGGTGACTGACCAAGAGGCAGGAGCAGAAAAAATGTTTTAGATGTCTTAAGAACTTTCTTATCAAAACTGCAGGTGATAAAAAATGCAGGAGGTGTGTAGATTTGGAACCTGGACTTGGATGTCTATATTCCACATGAGTATCATTCATCTCCTTTCGTGGCTTTAGGCCCAAAAATGGTTATTCAGAGAAGGACCCAGATTTTTCACAGCAAATATGTTCATAAATATCTTTTCATATCTTACTTTGAGTGGTGGGAGAAATGTGTAGGAAGGGTGACAGAGAATTTGCAGGTGGTAGCACCTTCCTTGGATAGTCCACATCTTCCTGTCACAGCAGGGTGAGAGGTTTGCAACCAGTCTAAAAACTTCTCCATTCCCAGTACTATCGAACTCTCATTCTCTTGTTGTTTTCCTTTCCAGGTTACAACAGAAAGATCTCACAATTAAAACTACTTTTTTTCCTCAGTGCATCAAAATACATGGGATCAGTTAAGCAAATTTCCAAACTGTGTCAAGAGCTGAAAAAATTACTCCCTTAGCTACCTGATGTCTAGTTTTGTCCCGCAAATATCAAGAAACCATAAATCTTTAAAAAGGTCCTCTGCCATTAGCTTGGCAACTTGTTCCTGCCACCATCCTGTGGAGGTACATAGGCATGAGAAAGAAGAGGAATTGTCTGCTACTGAGTAATTAATATCTGGACAGGTTACTGGGCTGGTTTTAACCCACACTGCACTCAGGTAAGTGCAAAGGGAAGATATCGTGCCTTTTTCCCTGATAAAATTGCAGCCTCTCAATCCTGCTCTTCATTTGTCCCCATGATCTGCTCAAGACACTTTTCTAGTCATGGTCCAAACCTCTAGTTTACAGCCATAATAACACTGAGAGTGTCAGCAGCTGTCTCTGTGAAATGAAACTGCTTTTCAGGATCCCCTGCTTTATAGATGTGTTTCCTTCACCCTTCTGCCACACACTTGCAACTGGCACTACAGTATCATTTCAGATGGCACACATGGAAAGCCAGAGCCCAAACATATTTGCTAGTGGCTTTTGCTTCTCTTAGAAATGCCATGTCTTGTGCATATCCAGCTTCAGGGACAAGTCAGTTCAGAGCTCCACCCTCCTTGTGTCCCTGCCTTCCCCTTCCCAAGAGTCTTGTGTTGTTTGTGCTTTGCCACAACCACCCCCAGTGCTCTGGGCTCCTTCTGCAACTCCTTCTACTTGGAGATTGGTGACAAAAGCCACCAGCATGCCTCAGTCAGGGGTGACCTGGACTTTCCACCTGCCAGCATCAGACGCTGTGCCATCAGCTGCCAAACTGGCACGGTTCCACCAGCTGCAGCAGCTGAGCGCTTCTGCTGTCACTCAACCCAGGACATCTCCACGGAGTCTGATAACACATATGCTAATTAATGCCAGTTGTGATCATTGGTCAGATCCTCTACTGGGTTAAATTGAACGAGTCCATTTAAGTCTGTGACAATTAGCAGCAGCTTAGAGCTGACCCAACGGTTTTCTCTATAACGTGAATATATGTCTTGTTCAAAGTGAGTAAAAGCCACCAAAAAATTGCATAAAAACCACCAAATCATCACAAAATTAAATGAGTATTAGTAACTCCCAGCCCAGGCCAAATTACAATGGTGGCAAAGAAGTGATAGCCCCAGCTATGTTAACAACTCTCTGAGCTATCCAAGCTCCTTATAATAAAAGTAATTAGTAATAGATGTTCTTCTGGACACATTCATCTTTCTGTAAAGGAAGCCTAATGAGTTTGTCTTTTAAAAAACAGACTATCAGAAAATTTTAATGTGATTCTATTAACTTGTAAGCATAGTGTTTTACATTTTAACAATAGAACAGATCACATCTATTCTTGAATTCAGTTTTTAAGACTTGTAAAGCAAAATCAGTAAGTGAAAAGGAATAGTTCAAGAATTTTCTTTGTATTTTGTTTCTGCCCTTTGTCAAAATTGTATTTCAGTCAATACTTCCACCCTGTTAGGTTGTATCACCAGTCCTCTCAACCATAACAAGCAGAGTAGTAGAAGGTATTAAATCTTAAACAGAGGTAAGTAAGGAACTCCTGAAAATAAAGCAAAAGTTTGATAGGTTGTGTCAGAAGGAATTGCAGTTATTATTATAATTTATTATTTGTTAAGCACTGACAATGTGCTCAGTTCTGCTGATTAAGTTTTTCTGAGCAAGTTCTACTGATTATCTTCTGAGGACAACACACTGTACTACAAAGAAGATATGTGACAGCTATCAAGACTTTTGCTTTCAAGACTCACTTAGCGAAACAATTACATGCCAGTTATGCAGGTTTTATGGGAAAAAAAGAGAGAAAATGCATAAACTGAGTAAATATCATGACTTTTGTGTTCACTAATTTTCCTACTCCAGATCTCTCACTTCAGTTCTGTCTGACAATCTCAAAGTTACAGTGAGATTTGAGGAAGATCTAAAGCCTCATCCCTGCTTATATTCAGTTATAAGCATAATGTTATATTAGAGGCAAGCACACAGGCTGTATTGTTAGAATCTGTCTTTGGATCTGGGACTCAGTCCCCAGGAAGGGCAGAGATAGCTGAATGGGGTCAGCCTGAGAAAGATAAAAATCAGAACAACTCCAGACTCACACATACATTTCCTTCATGCCACAAAGCAGATCAGACAGAACTAGCCTGTACTCTACCCATAGGTGGTGATCTGACCTTACGAAGACATTTGGGGTGCAGGTGTGTCAAGGGAGCCTTCCTATCCCTGCTAGGTTCTCAGGGCTGTTTCTCTAACAGACCTACTGCTAAGTTTCTCCAGCCTAAGCTATAGGCACGATTTTGCAGGACATCTAGAAGTCAGGGATGTTGAGTTTTTGCTGGTCTAGAGGCACTGCAGATATTCTGTTCCTGTGAACTTTGTGCCTGGTTTATATCTACTTTAGTATGTAAAGAAATCACAGTTTCTTCCTCCACCTTTACCCTCAGATCATTTATGTATAGTTTACCTCCAGGGTGGAAGATTCCCCAAAACAGGCATTTGATGGCAAAATAATGTCCATGCATCTGTGTATGCACAGCAAGAGACATGGCTGAGGACTGCAGTAAGAATCTCTGGCCAAATTTGCGTGTCAGGAGGGTGCCAAACAGACATTGTCCCTTGCCCCAGCCCAGCAACACCTAGGCTTTCAAACCACAGCACTGCCAGGATTCCAGCTGTGCAGATGTTCTTAGAAGAAAAACTGCCTTTTGTCTGCTTCTATCCTTTAGCCTGCACACTTCCCTAAATCCTGCCAGCATGCTTGCTTTTTTTTCTTTTTTTTTTTTGTAACTGACAGAGAGAAGTGAGTTCTTATATAAATCTTTTGTGTGAAGATCAAACTGCACTCATGTAGAACTTTTTTTCTTTTAGGGGAAAATCTGCCCTAAAATAATCATTCCATGTTATCCTCACAGAGCGTCTGCACTGCCTTTTAAAATGCATCCAAGGCCACCCTCAAGACCAGACTCAATGCTGTCAGGTGGCAGGCTGCAGCTGAAGTCTCTGTGCATGCAGGGAGGGCAGTGTGGGCAGCCCAGGGCAGGACTGGGGTCAGGGGCAATGCAGCTGGAAGAGACCGTAATCTGAGTTGCTCCTTGTAGACAATGTCAGCCTTTGTACTGATAGAAACTTGTGGGGCAACTCAGGAGCCGAGCTGGGTCATGTGAAAAAGGTGTTTCTTTACCTAGCCAGCTTGGACTCCTCAAGCATCCAGCTGGCAGACCCCAAGGCCTCAGTCAAATCTTGTAAGTTAACATTAGTTTACTAATAGACTGAGGAGTAGAGGATTTGGTTGAGAAAACATAGCCTTTCATTCACAAACTCAGAAACCCTTGTAATGGAGAGGAGAATCAGAAAAAATGATCGACCGATAACAGTACTATTGGGAAATTCTTTAAAAAAAAAGAAAATACTAAAGAAGATAGCCCCAAATTGCAGTACAACAGCAGTTTTAGGGTCAATTTCAGTGCTGTTTTGTGTTTCACTATTTACAATTTAATTACCAGCTAGAAAAATGATCAGGTATGAGGTGTAGTGAAGCCCCAATGTGTGATACCAAGCAGTAGAACAACTCACTGTAGCGGCTTATCTTTGGGAAGCCTCCCTCTCTCCCTTTTTTACTGTTTCTCTTCATCTTGCTTCCTTCTTATGCTCCCAATTTCCTTAAATACAATATAGTCAGATTTTTACATACATCTCTAGTTTTCCCAGAAGGAGCAGCCCTTAAAATACAGCAAAAGTTATTTTACTCAGGACCATAAAAATGGACTTGCACTCCAGTGCAGCCATCTAATAGGCAGATGAACCAATTCCATAAATATAAAAACATTCTACCTGAGCCAAAACTAGAATAAAACCCTAATCTAGCCTTTATTAAAGAGGAGAAAAATCAACTTCCTTTCACTCCCCCACTCATTTTCCACCACTGTGATTTTCTAAATTTCAGGCAGGGCTGTGACCAAGAGCTGCACGGCCAAAAGTGGCTGGATGTGCTGTATCCCTGGCCCAAATGGAAGCAGGAAATACTAAACATCTTGCATGGAAGCCTGTTCTCATCAGGTTTATAGCCCAGCTTTTTTCATCAAAAGCAGTGAGGATAGTACACAGTTCAGAAATGCATCCAAGCATATGGGAGTCTCTCTACACTAATCCTCCTTTGAGCTTCATCCAGCACTAAATCAGAGCCACACCGGAGAGAGAAATAATGCAATAACGTGTGGAAAATACATGGCTCCTCTCTGTTAGGGTATGGAAAATCAAATGTGACTCACTTTTCTCCTCAGAAATTGTTGGAGGAATATTAACAGAATAAAGCATGACAGAGACTGGAAAAGAACAAAAGTCAGATATCTTTTAAACTTGCTTGCCCTGGGACTATACATCTTCATGCACCACATGTGCTACATGTGGAGGGCAGTCTTTGCTGGGACAACACCAACAGCCTTGAAAGAGTAACACAATAATGACACAGGTGACAGAACTCACCTGAGAGGCAAAGAAAACTCCTTTTTGCAGAGTTAACCTGCACCATGTTCACAACATTGCAACTTCAGCCACCACTTCAAGAGGTCCCTTGAGAGCATCGCTGCTGGAATTCTAGGGAAGAAGGGCTGCACAGTCTTATTTTGCCAGGCAGAATACAGGGCTCTCTGTCTGAGGGAGAGAAAGGGCTTTGCTGAGCTCATTCAAGAACAAGAGGACCCTATGGCTACACCGAGGCCCAAAGAGTGTGCTGTCACTGCTGCCATGGACATGGGAGCACAACAGGCAGAGTGGTGACACCCCACTCTCCACCACAGCCTCTGGTCTCAACTACTGAAAGCAACAACAACAGAAAAAGCAGTAAGAGGCAATCTACACAAACTTATTGAGATGCTGTAGCAGGGAAGCACAGTCTGACCAGGGCTTGAGCCCTTCATTCCTTTTTCTGAACGTCAAAAGTTAAAAAATAATTCAAAGTACAGCCCTGATCCACAGGCTCCAAACACCACTCTCTGGACCTCAGACAAGTGACAGAAAGAAAGGTTTACAACAGAACTTGTTTCAGGAGTGCTGATGTGTTAGGGAACTGAAAAAGAGCTGTCAGCTGACAAAATTACGTGGGTAGTTAAGGATTCAAGTTAGGAGAGGGATTGGCTATGTAATTAACAACAGGAAAAATAAATGCAGCTCCAAGCACACAAGCAGGTACACATGCAGAGCCAACTTAGAACTTGTAAACAGCCTATTGTTTCCATACATAAGGACTCGCAAATAGCCTATTGTTTCCATACATAAATGTCTTCAAACTAGAATTTTCTTGACCACATTTATTGCCTTTTCCTGATTAAAACTGAGATGCATCCTTTTTTTCTATTTTTCTCTTATAACTTATTATTTTCTAAAAGAAAGAAATCAATATTTAACCCTGTGCTCTTGAAAATTTTTGACCAGAATCCTGTTTGGCATACCTCAGTCTTGTTATCATGCAATCATAGTTATCACAGAATTGTTTAGGTTGGAAGGGACTTCACAGACCATCTAGTCCAAACCTTCTGCCATGCACAGGGACACCTTCCACTAGACCAGGTTGCTCAAAATCCTATCTAACTTGTCCCTAAACATTTCCAGGGATGCAATAGCCACAGCTTCTCTGGACAACCTGTTCCAGTGCCTCACCAGCTTCTTTGTGAAGGATTTCTTCCTAATATCTAATCTAAACTTACCCTCTCTCAGTTGAAAACTAAATTACCATCTACAAAGCAGAGCATCTTTACCGAAGCTTAAGATTTTCTCCCATATGCTGTTTCTTTAGAACAACTTGTCTTCCTCTTTTTCTTTTTTTTTTTCCTTTTTTTTTCACAATATGCATCTGGTTTAAGGTGACTTTTTCTTTCCCAGCATATGGAGCTGAATGATGATGATGATTTAGATTATTTTAAATCACAGCCTATTAAATGGAAAAATAAATGCTGATATGTTTATATGGTTTACTTCTGAATGAATTATTGATACGAATGCGTAGTTGCTTCTACCATAATTACTCTTTATTAAATAAATATATTTTGAATTAGAGATCCTTGATTAAGAAATCACATTTTTGTCTGAAAATTGTTTCCCTGATATTAGTATAAGAAATACCTTACATTACTCTATGGAGAAAAAAAAAAAGCCTGGTGAAATTATTCTATTTTTTATCTTTTCCTTTGCTCTGTGAATTTGGCAGTGCTTTGTGCATATTCCCTTTCACTGCTTCTCTCCTCTAATCAGTTAAGTGAGGCTCTTTCCCCTCTGTTGTTTGTGTGGATCTGTCACATAGCACCTAGAGACAGAAAAAAACATTTTAAATAGGAAAATGCAAAACACAAAAGCTAAAGGATTGAGGATCAGATACCTGAAACTCCTCTCAACATTTTCTTTCAAGCTGAGCACGTTTCAGATTAATGGTGACTCTTTAACATAAATAATGATCTAATGAAATAAATATGAAATCGAAAGAATCATAAAAAGAGTTTTACATTTAAGAATGCCATCTGTGTAACACTTAGCCTAACAATGAAATCATTTCAGTGCCAAAACAGCTCACTCCGCTTCCAGCACAAGTTACAGGAGAGGGTAATGGCTTTGCAAAATGGCATAAAAGTCTGAGTTCAATCACAGAAGGAACACCTGGGTTCAAACTCACTCTGCTTCACACAGACAATGGATCTCACACATGAGTTTTAACCTCAGCCCTGCTAATGTTTCTACCTCAAGTCATCACAAATTTTTCACAAAGCTGACGATTTTTATTGCAAGGAAATTTAGATATCAGAGGAGAAGATTTTGTGAGTCATTGTGAGGGGATCTTACAACAACTATTACACTGATTCTCTGCTTTCCAGCTGTGGTATCTAGAGTCAGTATTGTCTGACTGAAATGCACAGGACTCAGAAACAAGACCCTGTTTAAGTTTATCTGTAGCAAGGAAAATTCCCTCATAATGTTCCTAGGACTTAACACCAGACCAACTATCAGTTTTTAGGACCAGTGTCCTAAGCTACAGGTCTGTCTGGACATGCACTGGGAAGCTCTGTGTCACAGAATGGAGATGCTGTTTTAGTGAACGGAGAAGCCAAGCTCTTGCCATGTGCAAGGCGGCGCAGCAGAGCCATGCAGAACACAATGGAGATTGTTTGTTTATACCAGCCAAAGAGAAGGGAACATATTTGTTTTGAGTGAGCTGTGTTAGAATACATATTGTTGTATATGCCCAGGCCTCATTACACCATGCTAGTCTTCAATATGGATCAGATCCTAAAACTGCTTGACATACTGAAATAAATGTGAGTTCTACCCACAGAACATCTCCAGACTTAGGCCTCATGTCTGTCAATGTCATCTCAAAAAAACAAATGTTCAAAGAAAAACAACAAAAGTATCTTAGAGACTGTGGAGGATGCTCACGTGTGGTAGATGCCATTCAAGGGTATGCTAAGGAATTACTTGGAGAGAGAGAAATCCACATACCAAGACTGGAGAAAAGAGCAGGCCTGAAAAAAAAAAGAGCAAAAATTAAGTTTCACTGAAAAAATATTTCTTATTTGTATTTCAGAAGTTACTCTTAAAGCAAAAGGAAATTCTTCCTTCAAATCAGCGATGAGGCCACATTAACATCTTCTCAGGCAAAGGTGGCCACAGCTCAAATTTTTCTTAAAGATATAATTGTGAGGGCATTAACAGAAGAAGAGTTAAAGTGCTGTTCAATAAACAACCTGAAGTGCTGTATGCTGTATTCATATAAGGAAAGGTATGAGCCAACGGAGAGAGATGTTCAGCTGCAATCAAAGAGGATCTAAGCCTAACTGAGCACTCACATGACAGTTGGGATCATTTCGGATCCCTTCCAATGAAGATAAAATAGCATCAAAAGCAGAGAGCTTTTTTCTTTCTTTTAAGGATAAAAACACAACATCATTAGTCAAATTTACTCTGAACTTCCACCTCCTCATGTTGATTTGTACTCAGGTTCAGTAAACATATATTTCCATCAAGGTAAATAAATGTAAAAGCCCATCAGTAACTTAATTGCTTAACGATGGATGCAGTGTGGGGTGTAACACTCTTTCTGACTATACTGTTGAAGTTAACAACCTCTCAAAAACACCTATTATACAGCTTGGCAGTAAAAAAAAATCTGTTCCTTCTTAAAAATCTGCTTATAAAATTTCAGCCATTTTTTCCTGATGTTGGCGAGGGTGAAAACCTCTGAGGACAATTTTTCAGGTGGGCTGATAAAAAATTGAATTTATTCATTTGAGATGCCATTCTTTGTGGGCCTGCATGACCCAGAGAAATAAGTCTCAAAAGAAGTGGCAAGTCTGCAGTGAGGACAGCCCAGGGAAAACATCTCCAAATTAAAATGCCCATGGTTCTGAGTGGGACCATTCGCTGGGAGGGATGGAGGGCTCAGTCTACAGATGTCAGGCAGGAGCCTGATCCTGTATGCATAACACATATCTAGGGACATCTGGGAATGTGCCCTTCTCCTCTGTCCTTGCACACCTAGAGCCCTGGATTGAGGACCCATGGGACAAAGCAGTTGTTCCCATTAAAACCAAGCCGTTTAATAGAGGTGAAGGAAAATCAGCTCTCCAGTGAGAGAACAGTGAGGGAGGAGGGTATGCCAAGCATCTGAGGGTGAAATCTGGCTCATGGTGGGCAGGCAGGCACAGTGCAGAGGCACAGCTGCCAGCCTGACATGATGGATCAGAAAAGCTACTAAGGAGCTGTGAGAGTCCAGGCAATTGAAACAAAGCAAAACACGACAAGGCAATAGGTCAGACCTTCTTTGCAATCTATCAATTAAACAAGCATCCACTTCCAAAGGAGTATGATGTCCTAAGCAGTAGACATCACAGCACGTGATCGCTACTGTGATGGAGGGACAGGCTTACCAAAAGGAATTAATAATAATAATTACTAGTAGCGCTAATAATTTAGTTGAAGTTGTTCTTTAGTGAACCCCTCTGAGGAAATAACATGGTTGGGAATTTTGGCTTAATTCTATAGTCCCATACCAGCTTTACGCAGCCTGTTGGAAAACAAAAGTGCGTTCAAATCTGTCCATTACATGGGAGGCTTGTGCCAAAATCTTGCCCTCCTTTGGTTAGGCATCAGGGTAAGTGCCACAGAGTTGGCTTCACCTGCTTTCCCCAAAACCATGAAGCTTTCAGAAACATTAATTTCTACTGGCATCACTCAACAGCTCATTGTTAGGATTTGTTCTTATTGGCATGCATGAACTGAGACTGATGTACAGGGTGATCCAGAGTGACAGCCTTCAGCCCCAAAAGTGGATACCTGCTTCCATTAGAATCCAGGGACTCACACTTGACTCAGAAGGATATATGCAAAAATGATCTCTTCTCTCTCATTTGCTCGCGTTAAGGCTGTGTTCAGCCAAATTAGCGATCAGCCAAACTGTGCATGCAGAAATCTTCACTTGTACAAACTGCATTTTTTTTTTTTTTGTAACATTCTAAGATTAAATATCTTGACAAAAGATGAAAACCCTTTAACAAATCTGCCCCTAGAGAAAAGTAACATTTTTTTATTCCATTTACTGTCAAATGACATATAGTTGAACACAGTCCTATAGGTTGATTTGTTGCTTTAAATAATGTCACTAACATCCAGATATCAATGTGATGGTGCAGAATAAAAGAGTTCACATTGAGCTAGATTCAATTACAGACCTAGAAATTGAAATTAAGTCTGATGCTACATGCTTAATTCATGTTTGTGTGACTGAGAAAGGGAGTATCTGGTTTACCTTGAATTTCCTGCCTTAGTGTGGTGAAAACATGACCCATCGCATTAATTAAAAAATAGTTTTCAAATGTAACTTAAGTGGTATTGCATTGGCAGGAGTACACAAACACCTTTTTGTCCTTGAAATGTTATGTGATATAAAGGAAGCTGTTCAATAGCTTTTTCCGCGATTCCAAGGTAGGTCTTACAATTCTCACTGAAGAACAGGAAAAAAAGGTATGATGACATCTCACAATGAGAAGCTAAAAATTGTGCTTTACTTAAAAAAAAAATAAAAAAATAATCATTTATCCCTCAAAACCCATAACCCTCTTCTGACCACACTATTTAAATAGGTGTCTATAGGTAGTTACGACACATTTTATGCAGGCTTATATCTATCTAATTTGAGCATTATACCCTGGTTGGTATTTTCGCGTTTAATACCTCAAAATACCATATCATAGCAATGGACTTTCAACCAGCACACATTTGACTACTGATTTCACATATGCGGCTGGGACTAACTTTTCTCCTAATATGGTGATGGCACAGGCACTATTTAAATGATTCCTGAGCCTTGTAAATATACACCAGATGTATCTTTTGTAAATGTTACATTTTTCAACATCTCAGCATTTGTGAATAGTTGAAAGCAATGCCAGCCATGCTTTAATGGGGCACAGAAGCGTACTGCATTCAAAGAAATGGCACACCATCGCAATAGTCAAAATTACAAGAGCTGTCAAAAAGCTACATTTTTGCTTTATTGATTATCACCAGGTAACACAGTGCTTCACATCGTACCTTCATACATGCCTCCTTCGGCTGACGATGTGACAATGTTACCCCGCACATGGGTAACACAGAGAGGGATGAGGAACTTTCAGGGCTGCACTGGGGAAGGAGAAGGGCAGAGAGGCCTGGAGAGCCACATGTGTCACCTCTGCCACTATGATGGCCAGAGGTGGAGGCAGAAGGTCTGTGGGAGCTGGAACTCCCACAGCCATGGACACAGCCCACTGCCACAAGGACATGCCCACTGTCCCAGAGCTGGTGAGGGAACAAAGCTCACCTTTCCCACAGGTACTGATGCAGTTTGAAGCTACGATACATTTTCCTGCAGCTCAGGCTGCTGCTGCTTGGTCCTCCCTTGTTGCAGAGCTAACTCAGCACCAGGGAGATGTATCTCCCATTAGGGACCTCTCCATGACCACAGGGTGAATTCAGCTGTAAAAAGAAGCTATGTCCTGGGCTTTTCCAGACCTCTCTTTTTTCCTAAGGTTTTCCTGGCTTTCCTGTGTCATTGTAGAAACCTCACAGAAGACCCAGGAGCACCTGTGTAACAGGTTATGAGAAATGTACTCTCTGCACCTTCTACCTCCTGGCACTTGCCCTGCCCATCACAACCACAACCAAACTGCCCCCATGGTCACCCCGTTAGCACCAGGCAGTAAAAGGAACTGTCAGAAATCAGCCATCACATTTGCTAAAAATCCACTTTTTTGTAGAATTTGTCACCAAACTCTTCCACAAATAAGAGGAAAGACCTTTATAATACTGCACAATTACTGTTATTTGCAAGGTAGAGTGCTTTTGCTCAGTGAATTTTGTGCTGGAATTGCACCATGCGACTCTGTTAAGCAAATCAGCTAAAATCAGAGCTAGGTGACACAGGACAATAAACTTAGAGGGAATGGACTAGACATAATGCCCCACTACAAGTATTATTTCCAAGTTCACAGGCTTGCAAATTAAAATGTCCCTGGATCACTGCCATAAAAAAGAACATTAAAAATCAGGGGAAGAGGTCTGGGCATCTGTTAGAAGAATCTAATATATACCAAATGTGTATGCTGAGCTTCTTAGATATATGCATTGCTGAAATATAGCTACGATTAATGTAAAAGCAGAAATATTTTAATTGTATTTTTCCATTTGATATTCAAATGAAAAAAATATATCTTATTAAACACAACACTTGGCTTTGCTATTTTAATAAAAAATAAGTTGTTGAGGAAAAGAAAAGCAAAACTACTGATTCCTTTCCTTATGATGATCAAATGAGCCTTTCATGTTTGTATCTTATACTTCACTTTTTAGTATTTTGAGGCAAATAGCAGATATCAAAACTTAGTAAATAATCAAAGACTTATTCAGTTTTCCAAACTGTCATGCTGCTTATCTTGTAATAACTGATCTCTTAGGTAGCATAAGCTATTTAATTGCTACTGAAGATTATTTGAATGAAAAAAGAGACGACATTCTCCCTTACCCCTCAAAAAGACAAAACTATATTCTTCAAAAAGACACATGCCGACAGATAGATTCTGATCTCTTCTACACATGCACAAGTGCAGTAGCTAATTTTACAAGATTTGATAGGAGCTGTGTATCGGAGATTACACCCTGTCCTCCAGACTGCACATTCCACATGGAAAATGACTTAATTCGGAAATAAATTTTGTTTCTGATAAATCCAAACTCTCAAGTCTCTGGGTATCCAAAGAACCAAACCTATTAAATTATTGCAAAAAACAGCTACTGTATTTTAAAGGGACTTTTTACAGTGTTGGCAAAGTGCGTATTCATGTATCCCCCCTGACATGATAGACTGTAATGGCTCCAGTCTGTCATGTCAACCATCTGCATATTAAACAGTCCCTAAGTACACATTGACACAGCAGACCCTAATAGCTCTGAAGCCGTAACAATCTATTGAGTCAATAATATGCATGTTAAAGAGCATCTCCTGTACTTCCATCAATATCTTTTATCTTTTCCTTAATTTGTATTTTCTTTTTGTATGTATATTCAGAGTTAAAGTTTTAGGAACCTTTATCCTTTAATGTGCTGCCACAGATGTGAAACATGTGGCATAGAGAGGCACATGCAGTAGCAAGATCCTTCCCTAGTATTGGGGCCAGACTTTAAAATAAGAGCTGTAATATTTTTATACCAGCAGCATACATTCTTCCAGATAATGTGGAAATAGCCCCTCTTTTCTGCTGGGCTGGACCCAGTGACAGTAAAAAGCCTGGGAAATGCTTTTTCAGGAGTAAAAAACTCCTGATGGTTTCACAGGCTTTGGATGGAGCCCAGTGTGATGATACTCATTTCCTATTATGCATTTCCTTCTAATTAAATGAAATAGGTCACAGGGGGAAAATGAAACAAAAGACAAATGTATTTACTTACAGTAATATCAACCCCCCAAAAATGGCAATCAAAAACAAGAGAAAAGATAATACAAAACATACTGTCTCTTCACTAACTTGGAATTATGTGTTACCACAGTCTAAGCTCATTCCTGCGTGATCTTTTATACCATAGAATAGAGAGACTGTTATTTAAGCGTAAGAAAATGGAGATTTAACTTCTTTTGTCTAAATAACTGGAGAGAAAAATTCTCATTTTCTTTTGCTCAGCTTCACATCACCATACCATGCTGCTATCCTCTCTGCTATCCCTGATCACAGGACTTTCGCATCTTCCAATCTTCTTGCTCTCTGTAAGCATCACAATTTGGCTTACACATTTCAAAGTGAAACCAAAGTGCAATTTGTGTTTCCAAAATGTAGACCTGAGGACAGGGAGGTCACTCGACCCTATCAGCAGATCTCAGCTGTCCTAAATTCCTTTCTCTTTTCCATTAATTTGATACCGATGTATCTTTGATGCACATAGGGATTTATTCCAGCATATTATTGATTAACTTTCACTCCAGTGAGGGCAGAATCATGGTACTCTCCCTCTTGCTTTCCAGGTGTGTGCAGTTCATCCTACCCCTGCCTTGCACTATTCCATGTTCCTGAGGCACACCAGACCAGATCATCTACTTCTGTGCCTCATGCAGTATAGCATCCCCTAACTCCATGACAAGCACTGAAGGCATCTGTCTTCTAATAAGTCCTTGGTAACAGCAGGCTTTTCTTCCCAATGCAATGGCAGTGAAGTGGATCAGATGTCCACATGCATGCCCAGGGATTTGCCCAGCCATGAGGCAGGTCCTCAAAACCTTATACTAGTGCATAAACTTCATCTTATATGTGTTGTCCACTGTGTGTCTTATCAGGACAAGACTTTCTAAACTATGGATAACACATTACTCACAAAGCCACAGTAGTTACCATTTGACTTTTTTCACTGAATATTTAGCAAGCAGATTTAGTTTTGGGCAGGATATATTTTTCTTCCTAAATGAAAAAAAAAAAAGCTATTGAAAAAAAACTAAGCAAATTAACAAAACCTAAAGAATGGGTATCATGAACACAAAACAAAACAAAAAAATATGTTTTTAAGAAAAAAACAAAAAACCAAACACAAACCTGAAAGTCCTGCTATGCTGCCTCTATTTCCTTTAGCTGAGGGAGGTAGCCCCAGTGTAGCTCTGGAAGCACTTGTTCTTGACAGAAATGGTTCATTGTCAACTCCTTTCTGTGATGCTGCAGTTCATCACCAAATTATAGATGAAGCGCAGTCCTCTCTCTACTAATTATGGGTTCAGCCACGTCCATTTGAGGAAAATAGGTCCTCTCTGGGACCTCTCTTACTATTCACTCTGGTACTTGCTGTGTAGCAACAACAGCCCTGACCAGTCCAGCCGTGGTGAAGGTAGGAACATCACACAGCAACCACACAGTAGGTGTGGATCATTTATAGTATCCCTTGCTCCTCTGGCACTTCTGTTTGTGCCTGATGAGCCTTGTAGGCTTCCCAGAACCTAACAGAATTACCAGACAATGGCAAAGAATGACGGGAGGAGGGCCGCTGGCCACACAGCCAGAGTCCTCTAACAAAAATCCCATTTTTGGCACCAAGTTTTACTGGTGGTTCACACTCACTCTGGATGGCCAGTGCTTGTGGGAGTTGTTACATTGATTTAAGTGGATAGGTTACCCAGTTCAACTTCATGGACTTTGAGTAACCAATACCTGCCACCAAGAAAAAGAAGAGCCACCAACCTTGGTCTGTAAATGAGATAGGTAAGGGAGATGAAGGGAGGACAAGTGAAAGAAACATAATGCTGTAGGTGGAGTAGGTCCATGCTCCCCCAGCAACCTTCTTGTGTATGCAGCAAATGTAAGGTGGGCTTGCTTCCTGCTGCCTTGTCCCCCTCCTGCACAGCTTGTTCCAGGGCTAGCTGCAGCTGAGCCTACCCCAGTCTGGCCTGACCCTGAATGGAAAAATTCCTAATTACTTCAGTGAAGAGGCCTCTGTATCCTCAGGCAAATGCAGGAGAATAAAATTTGAGTAGGGCTATGACTTCACTGCCTGTGTGCATAGAATGTCTCCTTTCCTACTCAGAACAACTCTGGCCACTCTTTCCACTTTTTTTGGTTCTCAGTGTTCATCACTGCACCTGGAGTTATCTCCCATTTACCAAGGAGTTGATTTAAGTGTCTGACTCAGTCACATATGTTTGGCTCCCTTATTCAGAGTAAGATTTGGCCTACTAGCTGTGAAAACAGCTTATATCACATGTGCTGCAAAACCTAGCCAGAACAGGCTGAATAAAGGATGAAGTTTAATCATGGAAATGTTGACCTACAAATAGAGAACAAAATGTTAAACCACATGGTATAGGGTGCTGCACGCCCCAAATATCAAGGAGAGGAAAGAAGAATTGAAATTTGGAAAGTAAAGCTTACTGTTTGGGGTTTGGTTGGTTTTTTTTTTTTTACTTTTTCTTTCTACATATTCGAGAGTCAGACCCACACTGTTCCCGCTCGCGATGACACCCTGGCATCCGAAGAACAACATGACACCCACCACAAAATGCTGCTGTTGGCTGGCGCTGTCTAAAGCAGCAAGGTTTGGTGAGGGAGGTGAGACTGCCAAAGGCGGGCAAGTGGGGGTGTCACAGAGAGTGGGACCTGGCCGCCAGCGTGACTCCAGTCTACGGGACCTGTACAAACTGGGGAGAGGTAAATGTGATGAGAATTAAGACCCTTTTCATCCTGTGTCCTTGAAAACTAGTCCTGGGTTACCTCTTACAGCTGGTGGGTGAGGGGCTGTTGTCATTATTTACATGCCACCTTTCAGCTGGGACATCCTCACCTTTGTGTGTTTCACACAAAGTGCAGTGTTTTTGGCAGAGAGTCCATTTTCATTTTTAATCACAGCCATCACACAAACAGTTCATCTCACAGGATGGGAAAACTTTCTCACAGGCTTTATTTAACATAATTTTAGGTGTTGCAAAGGACAAAGAATAAATTTTTTAATCAGTCATCTTGCTTTCAATAACTCGTCAGCTTTGTCTTTAGGTACATTTCATTTTACACAAACATAGTTAACAGCAGCCGGCCAGGCCTTACTGACTGACAACAGTTCTTTACAGGATTTCTATGTGCCAAGGAGCTGGACAGTAATATCCATTTGGTATTCATGGAAAGTACTAGCAGAACAATAATGACAATAATTGCTTCTGATTCTTGTGTTTACAACACTGCCAAAGTATCATTAGAGCCTTATTTATAGATAATAATGCTTATTAATCACACATATTTGAATTTTGGAATGTATTAGATTAATATTCTTTTGTAACTTGGTTCTGTACTAATGCTACGAAAAGCACTCTCTGAATGTAGCCCACTGGGAAGTGCTTGCCTCAGTAAAGTAAAAGCATCCAAGCCATCTGCAGGTGAGGGACAAAGGGCGTACCTCTTCCTCAGCAGGCAAACACCAAAGCCGAACACACCAGTTCCAAAAGCAGCTCCTTTGGATTAAGATCAGGGGCAGACGCCTGAAAAACAAATACCGTGAAAGGTGTGATAGTAGCATTGTTCTTGAGCTTGCTTTTTGATGCCCTATGAAAAGGTTTGCTTTCTCCTGATTTATAAAGAAACTGAGTTTGGAAGGTGAGGAACAGATCCATCTATCATCTCACTCTCTAACAGCCCATTCTACCCCATGAGTGAGTTTAGCCTGGACCTCAGGATCCCTTATCAGTCGAGAGGTTGGCAATGAGAAATAGAAGAAATATACTACAAAAAACATTCTTAATTTTGTTTATTAAATAATTTCAGCTTTTCTATAACAATGTTTTCTACAATTCAATAGCATGATAGAAGGAAAGCAGATTTTTTAAAAAGACATTTACAACAAGTGAAAGTGCCACCCAAATCAAAATACCAACTGCCCTATATTCATATTTTCTTTTGTTTCCCTGTACCCATTACAATAGTAAAAAATACACCAAAGCAACTGCAGTACCAAACTCTCCAATTTTTAGTGTGTAACCATCTCCATAAATTTGTGTTTAAATAAATAAAGTCCCAAACAGTATAGAATGTTTTTTATTATTATTATGTGTTTTTAGATAGTTCTTCAAGCAAATTTGCAGAGGCTCTGTCAGTTTAGAGATGACATTTCCATCTGTTTGGTTGTTTTTTTTAATTTTTACCCATTGCTGATGCAATGTAACTAACACCAGAAAGTAGAAAAACTGGGAAGCGGGGGAGCCAGTGTTGTATTTTATTCTGTGTGTCCATTTTGTTTTTTTATGGTGCTCCCTGCACAGTGAGGATAACCTGTTGCTAAGTGTCACAGCCCCATTGTCTCCAGGGGTCTTTTACAGTGGCAGAAAAAAAAAATAAATAAATAAAATGCAGAATTTTTAAATTGTGAAGAACACTTGTGACCTTGTGACTTTACTGCAACTCCCCCAAGCTGCCCCTAGCCAATATGTTTTAACAGACAAAATTCCGAAGTGTGATGTTGCCCCTTTAAAAATGTGTTTCACCTATTAATATTCCAGTGTGCTTTGCTTACTGTGTTTAGAAAATGCCAGTATTGAGGTTTCCCAGGAATTTCAAACCTATCAAGACAGCCAGTGCTGAGCACAGCCCAATCATTTCTAAATGAAGCCAGGATTTAAAATTTAAAAAACCCTAATAGAGAGATTAGAGATGAAACCAAAGCGTAAATTTGACGTTGGGATGCAGAGGGAAACCCCTTCCTTATGGGTTCTACACAACAAAGCAGTGCATCCCTTCCATCCCAGAGCCCACAGCTTGTCCTGGGCATTGCTAGGAGGAGGGTCATGGCTTCAACCACCACTTGCAAACAAAGGAATTATTCCCCAAGTGTGGGCACAGGGGGTGCACAGAGCTTTGGATTGGGCTCCTTTCCCAGTTGCAGCTCAATACCATCCAGCCAAAACTGATCCCAAAACTTGACAGTGCTGCACTGAGGGGATTTTGATCAATAACCAGTCATGGGTTTTTGATTCTTCTGCTAGTCCTCTTCTAAAAAGAAAAGCCGTAGCCCCAGATGCACACAACCTGCTACAGCATTCACTGGCACAGAAGCGTGTACGGATACTCTCCTCTCCATTGGTGGCTCCTCAAAAAGTTTGCTATATTTTCCTTAGGTTTCAGAGTGTTGAAGTGCAAAAAGATGTCCCTCTAATAGGTGTTTGAAATCTGCATGTTATTCTTTCCTAATAGTAATAAAAATAGCTGAAAGAGCTCAATACAAGGATCCTAATTTCAGAAAGGCAAATCAGCAGCATATAAAATTATAATTCATCCTCTGCAGATTACAGACTTCTTATTTTCTTAACTGAGTAATGAACTATAATTTCTATTGTTTCTGTCTGTTTTATTTCAGGGCAGTAGTGGTTTAATAATTTTTTCTACCTCTTAGAAGAAAAAGGCAAAGCAAACAGTTATCACATGAGGAAAGGTACTTTTGCATTTTATATACGTATGGCTGATGCTAAACCCACACAAAGATAAAAACAGATATTTCCAGCTATAGAGTTTTACTGTTTATTATCACCAGAGATACACAAGTCAGATTTCCATGTCAACACTTGACTTTCTAAAGAAAAATAGGAACTTATTTTTTTAATACTGAGTTTTCACAGTTCTCTCTGAAGTCAAATGAAGGAGTAAATGCCCAATGTCCTTGAAAAATAGTCACTTTCCTACAGTATCCCTTTTCTGTCCATATAGAAATCCCCAGTATGAAAAAGGTGTCCCTTTTGCACAAAATAAGTACATGACCCTCCAAACACTGCTCACATGCACCAGAAATTTCAGCATGAGTCAGGGTATGCCAAATCAAGTCTAAAGCAAAACCCAAGCAAAGAAGCAGCAAAATCACCCTCCTAACATCAAGTGCAGTTACTACAAGTTGCATTTTTAGATTTGTATATATGGGATAGGAGAATCATGATAGAAAAGTCTTGACTGGCTTTTCACTAGCGGTGAAAAGTGGTCATATCTAGTGGCCACAAATGATTAAAAAGGAGAATTCAACTGGAAAAGTTCTAAATATAGAGGAAGTTTCATAAGTGTCTTTTTGTAGCATCATTTTATTTGCTGTATTGCTGGGACAATATTACTCTGCTTGTATTTAACATTTGGGTTATTGTCAAATAATAATTCTTCCTGTTATCGGATTGCATGATTATTGTGTATTTATCCCTCCAGATGTGTATCATGAACATTTTTCTTCCTTAGTTTTATATCATGTATAACTACTAAAGTCTGGAATTTGTAGTTTCCCATCACCTTCACAGAACTGTAAGACACAAGCAGGAATAAAAATAAAAACATACCTTTTCATCAGGTAGTCTGCTAATCAAAAGGAGAAAAAATAAGCTTTGTGTATTTCTAAATAGTCCTCTAGGAGTCTTATACTTGTACTACATGCTATATATCGTATGGTTTCTCCCCCTGTTATGACATCTCTGATTACTTTAAAAAAAACTCTCAAAAATATTGAGGCACAAACCTTTGTATGGAATACTTTTAGTACGCTTTTTATTCTGACAAGATTAATAATTATCCTATAAGCATGACACAGTGTTTTTAAATGTTTTTTTCTGCTATGAGTTAGGATTGTGCACATAAATGTGGAAAGAAAGGTTATTTCACAGCAGAGAAATGCATATTTAAACAAACTGTGATTAAATGGTAAAACTGCTTAAAAAGGAAAAGCATGGGGTTTTTCTCATCACAGTTATTCTGAATTTAAAATACCCATAGTGAGTTTCCAAAGAACATTGGGCATTTGCAATAAAAACACAAGCTACTGAAATTAATGGGAGATAATTGAGAGAACCATAGCAAATGTCCCAGCGCTTTGGCCAAAACTGGACAGAAAAAATCCACTTGTGTAGCAAGAACCAAATGTGTACCCTCCCCACCATCACCACCCTGTCCTCTTCTGTGGCACTTGAAACTAGCTCTTAGTGGGAGCAACTGGCTATGTGGGAACCAGTCTACGGGCTAACCAGACTTTTGCTGTCCTTCAAAAAGACACCTCACAAGTGCTAACAGTCCTCAAGGCAGCCTTAAGTCTTCCCCAGAACACACAACTGCCCTTTCTGCTAAGTTCATACACATTCAGCACTTCCCACTGATGCAAAGACATGGGCATGGAGTTATTTTGAGTGTTCAAAATGCCCAGTAATGTGTTTCCTATGTATCAGTATGTAGTGACCACAATTACTGCTGGCCTGATTCACTAGTCAAAGTGTGTAGGATGCAACCCTTAGATGACTGAGGCTTAAGGGCAAGATCAATGTGGCCCCCAGACCTAACTCCATTCACATCAAATAAATGCAAAAATAATCTCTCCACTGATATTAATGTCTAATGGAAATATTTCAGGGATCAGAATGAGAGCTAGATCCTGCTCATTCCAATCAAACAAAACTCCATATGGCTTCAATGAATGGGAAAAGTAAGATTTGGCCTATCTTGAGCAGCACAGGTTTGGCTTCCAGAGAATGAGCTGTACCTGCTTGTTGGAGAAGGACAGTGAAATATTGGAGCCAATAGACTTTGAACTAAGAAGACAGCCAAGGGTAACACCTTGTCTGCACTAAAATGGATGGCAAGGCAAGCAGTGGCACCCAATTTGCCCCTGAGCTTTAGTGCTGGGCTTCAACCATGGTGCAGTCTTTCTGCTAACTTTACTTGAAGGAGCAATTCTAAAATAATTCAATGCCAAGTGCCAGAGGGCTCACTTTTTCACAGCATTAAACTGAATCATATCAACTCCCATTCTAAATATAAAATATGATTGCATTACTTGACTTCATACTTTTTATAAAAGTCCCACTGTGGTGAGGTTTCACAAGGTATAAAAGCCCATGCAGGTATTATGGGCCATATCAGCCCATTTCATCTAATTAATCATCTACTTAAAAATGTTTTTCTTGTATCGTAGTAGAAAAAATAAAATAACTGTTCTTTATCATTTCCAAAATTAAATTCATATTCCATAATGACCATATTTCATGTGCAAAACAACAAGATATGCTTACATACCTGGCTTCCCTTCTTTAGTGAGTTGCTTCATTTGTAAAAACATTGCATACAAGATTAGAACGTAAAATGAATTACTTGGTTTTTCTTGATATGAAATCTTGTTTAAGTTCACAGCAATTTTAAATATGATACATTTAAAATATTAATATTTCCCATCTATTATTCACTGACTTTCAGGTTTCATCTCAAGTTAGTGGCACTTCATATTTCAAAGGAAGAACTGTTTCTTTTTCTCAGTACTAATGTTCTATTAATTCACTTTGTAATATCATTCTGGTTCAGACAAATAAAATTGCACTAAATTGCTTATGCCAAGAATCATGCTAAAGTTGTTGGCACTGTATAAAATTCCATATTCCATTACTATTTTATAAGTTTTTTATATTAGTGGCATCTTTTTAGGCATAATTCATAGTTGCATTTAGTTAGTTCTAGAAGGGCAAATACACACAGAGGGATTTTTATGCTGAGATGGGGGTGTATGTAGGTATTTACAATAAAGTCAGTAACTAAAGTGACTTCTGCAATGTACCAGATACAAACTCCCAGTGAACTACCTTAATAGCCTTTCCTTTATGAATATTTTTTTTGAGGGGGGGCAGTTTTCTCTTCCAGCATGTTTTTTTATCACACACATGTATAAACACATACATACGCACACACGTATATCTGTGAAAAATAAATTTGTGTGCATACAGAAATACTTGAAAGGCCTCACATGCATATTATGCAACATATGCCATTCATGTAATCACTACATACAAAAAGAAAATTCATTTTATAGGTACAAATCAAATATGTGAAAGAAGTCCTTAAAGGCCTCAGCATAGATGGATTCTTCATCACACTTAAAGAACCATGGATATAAACAAATCTTTTAATATGTCCATTTATATTTTATACTCTTTACATAAAGTCCACGTAGCTACATAGCTATTTACAGAGATGTGGATGAAAGTTACACCTGGGTAAACTGAAAATTCTTTAATGAGTCAAGCAGCATTCAATCCCATGAAATGCCTTGCTGGAGTGAAATAATTACTAAGTGCTGGAGCAAGAGTAGAAAACAGCAGTAAAATCACCTGTAAATAGAAGTGAGGAACTATAAATACACTTCAGTATTTGTATAGCTGACTTTCTCTGACTGTCATCAAAATCTGATGCTCAGGAGGCAGAAATCCAACTCCAAGGAATGCAGATTAATACATATATATGAATATATAGTCTGTGACTAAGTTTGCAATATTGTTAATAATGTCTGCTCCTTTTCTAATGCCTAGTATTTGCTCCCTCGGCAATTTTAAAAATAAGAAAATTTGATCCAACTCTTTTAAAAAATAAATTGCAAAATAACTGATGCAAATCCCTGTCACTTGTGAACACAATGAAATTATACAGAAAGGAGCAAATGTAGGAGAGGCTCCTCCTCAAAAATAGAAACGAATGCCCCGTTCCTATAAGGTCCTCAAATGGCAGGATTTTGAAACATGAATTAGACCTCGAATGCAAATTAACTTCGGAAGGCAGGGAGAGGGGGAAAAAAAAAATAAATCAGAGAGACATACCAAGTCAAACGCTCCTTTTCCTGCCTATCTCGTCCGCAATGGTAAAATAGGCTAAACAGAACAAGTGCACATCAAGATAGAGCCAATTAAGGAATAGAGAGCGGGGGGGAGAGGGTGGAGAGGAAGGCACCTCACTGAGCACATGGGGAGTGGGAGCTCAGCATCCCACCATACCTACCTTATGAGTGTTCAAAGGAAGACAACTGGGGTAAATTGGAGCCAGCTTTGATTTTTGCCATCCGGTTGCAGTCGGGATGCGGGGGAGTGGGGTGGGGCAGAAGGGTCGGTCTGGGCGGAGGTAGACGGGTGATAAAAAAGTGGGGGTAAATACTGAGCGAGGGTGCCGAACGCTATGCAAATAGTTTTTTGGTTTTTTTATTATTTTGGGGAAGGCTGGAGGGGGGGACGATGAGAAAAGGCACCGTCAGTGGCGAGGTGAGTGGGTCCCCGCACCGTCCGCACACGCGTGGGGAAGGGCGAGGAGAGTCGCTCGGGAGCGCGGCGGGAGCACCGGTGCGGGGCAGCGCTGCCCACCGAGGGGCGCGGGGCCGAGGCCGGCGGGGCGCGGCGCCTGCACCTTCCCGGGAGCAGCGACTGCTCCAGATGGGGAGGGGGGGGGTGCGGACCCCCCTCCTTCCGTCAGTCATCGCCTCCCTAACCCTCCGACCGCTCCCCCCGTCACGGCTGCCTCACCGCTCCCGGCGGCTCCCCGCTTAGAAATGGAGACCGGCAACTCTCACCAGAGCTCACCCGCATCCCACGGTCCTGAGGAAGGAGTTTGGGGCGGCGGGGGGAAGCGGGCGCGAGGCGTGGGGAGGGGGGGGTTGTTTGAGAGTGACGGTGAGGCGAGGAGGAGGAGGAAGGAGGAAGGCTGGGAAGAAGGGGGTGGGGGGAGATGGCTTCTGAAATGGAGCCAGCCCAAACGGGAGACGATGCTGGAACAGGGGCTGCGTCATTTCGGGGCTGGGAGAGGGTTCAGCTCCCCTCCGCCGCTTCCCTGTCTGCAGGCAGGGAGGACCGATACCAGCAGGCCAGGGCAGGGTGCGGGGCGCTGTGGGGACCACCTCCGCCCGCCCTTCTCCCCAAGCCCCCGGGGCCGGGACGGGGAAGGAAAACCCCACACTAGGAAAAGAGATGAACCACCTTCAATCTGCCTAGCGATGTCAGAAAAGACAGGGGCAGGGAGAGAAATGCGGGACTCGTCGGCCACAAGGCAGTAGGCAGCACCGGCCACGAACGGGGGCCCGAGGCAGGGCCAGCTCCCGCGGGGGTAACAGGGTCCCGGGACGGCGAGGGTAGGCGGAATGATCGGCATTTATAACGCCGGGGGAGGCTCACAGCCTTTCAAAGAGTTTCAGCTGGGTGAGTGGAAATGCCTTCTGCCACTTTCACATATGGAAGCACAGTGATCTCTGAGGGGGGTTGGGGGGGGGAGGGAAAGCAATTTTTTTTTCTTCTGGACAGTGGATCTCTTTGAGCTTATTGTCATGTCCTGTGGCAGCAATTATAAATAAACTTTCTTTCTGCAGAGAGGAAGTAGCACAGACTGAGGGTCTGTGCTAGCGAATGGCCAGCAGCTACCCTGATCTTTGCTGGCCCATGCCAGCGAGGTGATGGCCTAGCCCTGTACTGAGAGACTGTGGGCACACTGTGCTGCACTATCCCAGCTTAATAACTGGCCTGGGAACACCTTTCCTTCTTTCAACTCTGCCCATACAGTCCAAGACAGTTTCCTTCTGGAGTTCATCTCCCCAAAAGCTTTCTAAACTCAGCTTCAAATATTCATGTTCATATATTTTTCATTTTTTAAAAAATTATTTTCATACCACCCCATGTGGTACCATGTTTAAAAAGCAAAGCTGTTCAGTGGGCTGAGATCACAGGTGCCATCATGGAGGTCTGTGGTGAGTGTCAGTAAAAAGCAAGAGAGAATTAAGTCCCCAGGCAAGATTACAGTGCTGGTACACAACCATGTACAGCCTTGTCCAAGCCTTCTATAGCACCTGCCAGAGCAAAGGTGTTGCATGTAAAGTGCTGAAAATATTGACCATAGTCATTATTGTTATGTGCATAAATTTTTTAGGTTTTTTTATGACTCTGCGCATGTGTGTGTGGGCAATAAGTGTGCATGCTCATACAAACACATTTATATCTGTGTATATATTCAATACTGTTAAACTGAGCAGTGATTTCTCTCCTACAGATAGTTGTATAATACACATATAGTGATGATACCTAAGGTGTTTGGGGGTGGGGATGCATAATATCTTATAAATTTGAAGTTTTTATCAGGCAGAGCAGATTACTTTAAGCGTTCAATTTCTCAGCGATCCAATTTTATTAGGATTTACTATCATTTGTGCTGCACATCCCCGGGGAAATAATGCTTTGATTAATGTAATCCTGGGCTGGGATCCGCCACATGCCCCTCTCCCAAGAGAAGGGCCCTGTTTGACAAACAAAAATAGAGCAGCAACTATTGCAATCTGCACTCACCTTTCGTAAGCACATAGACCCACACACGCACACAGACACAAAATATAACCCTCTCCTCCCCCCAACCCCAAATACAATAGCAGCATCTCAAAACAATGTGCACTTATTCATTTACACACAATGACTCTGATTCAATGTGGGCTGTACAGTCCAGCCCTCAAATGCACAGAGACGGTCCAAAAAGGACTCTGCTCTGTCCCCCGCTGAGAAGCTGAAGCATCTCTGGGAAGCTCAATGCTTCTCTGTGTTTCAGGCCCTCCTTGGGCTCCCAACATTTCTGCCTCTTTGTTTCCCACTGCAGGGCTTGCCACAAACCGATTTCAAGTCTTCTCCTTCAGACCCAGGGGCTGGAGAAGCTATCCCTCCGAGGCTCCCTGGCACCTACCAGGGGGACATGTACCTCTCTAAATGGGCCCTGGTAAGTGAATCGCAGCCAGGCACTCTGCTCAGCTCATAAGGAGAGTGGGGGGACCCAGAAAACGTCAAACAGAAAGACTTGTCACATACATTTTTAAAGGGAAAAAAAATAAGTATTCCTCCGCCTTTGGAGGTTTCTGGGGTTTGAGCAGCTTTGTTCCAGCCACCACCACCACCCCCCGCCCCCCTCCCGCTCCTTCTGTTTGTGTCAAAGGCTGGCAGGAACAATAGCGTTTAAACAGAAGTAAACATGCCCAGATCAGAGCCCAACCCAAGAGAAAGGGAAAGCTTTCTTTACATCCCTAGGTGAACTGGCCGGTGTTTCCCCCTTTCCTCCTTCTCCCCTCAAGCCCACAAAACAACGTCCATTCCTGGCAGCCCAAATAGCATTTTAATGTTGAATTTCTTCCCTCCACCCCGCTGGAACAAAGCGGGTCCCACTGCGCCTGAGGAGAACATACAGTCTCACAAAAAGGGCTCTGGCCGCAGTTAGGCCACTCTTTCCCAAGTCCGGAGTAATAAATCCAGTGGAAGAAGGAGGGGAGGGATCTCCAGGCTGGAGATGAGGAGGGATGCGGTTTGCGCCGGGGTTTTCAATAAGCTGCTGCTCTCTCCTTCGTGTTTACCCACTGACCCCCAATACGGTGACTCAGCGATTACAGAGCACTGGGTGTCTGTGTGTGTAAGGGTGTGAAGGGGAGCGGGGGGATTTCCTCCCCCTTTTCTCTTGCTTTTCTTTCCTGATGAAAAACGTTGCAATTACATTTCTGCATGCTGATCAGAGAGTTCAAATAACAAGCCTTAAACGCGTTATCAGGCTCTTGTTAAAGAGGGAAGAGGGAAGTGAAGGGGGGAACAAATCCAGAGGTATACTCCCGGATGTATGTATACCTATATATGCACACACCTATAAAGATACATATTTAAATGTCTGACTGCTACAAGAAGACGTGGGCTGTTGTTCAGCCGGAGTGCCCTCACACCGGCAGAAGAGGGAAAAGCCTCAATTTAAAACACCAACCAAACTAGAGAAGAAAGAGCAAGACGCACAAATCACTCCAGGGAAAAGTTATTTAGACGCAATCTCTAGATTTTCCAAGTGCAAACTGACTCTCCTACCGGGTTTGATCCAGTTTTCCTGCTTCCCTTCCCCCTCCCACCCCGGGGGGATCCATCCCTATTTCGCGTTTTCCTTCTCAAAAGTGGCTCCTGCCGCCCCGCCCGGGAGGGCGTTTGCCGGGACCTCGGCGTGGCCGCGGCCCGTTCCGCGCCCGCGGAAAGGCCGGCGGGGCGGGGGTCACCCTTGGGGACGCGGGGTGCCGGGGGGCTCTCGGGTTCCAGCCTCCGCCCCCCACACTGCTATCCCCCCCACTCTTGGCAGGCGGCAAGAAATTGTTTCAGAAGTCGGGTGGCGGGGCTGAATTTAGAGAGGGGAGGAAGGAATAAACGCAAGGAGATGATGGATAACGTTAACTTTTGACTGCAGGAGTCATGATGGAGTTGAGCGAAGCTGCGAGGAAATATGTCATTTAATCCCAGGGCTACTGAAGTCCCTTTTATCAAACGTCGTGATGCTGGAATTATACTGCTGTAAAAGCGACTGAGTACTTAAAAGTATCCAGCATCAGGCAAATATATAGATTGGAGGAATGGGTGTAAAATGAAGGCACGTACAAACTAATCACACGACCGTGAAAACCCCAAGCGGATTAGATAAATATAAATAGATGTGCATTTTAAAAAAAAAAAAAAAAAAAAAAGGCACGATAAAACTCTAGCTGCTGTATTCACACAAGGAGAACAGACAGCGTGTGCATGTTTGTGTGCAATGCCAAAAAGAGCAGCCTTAAGGTTGACCTACTGCAATCTGCACTGAGCTCCTCAGACAATAGACAAGTTCAAATGTCAAAAAATCTAATAATAATAACCAGAGCTGCCAAACTGCACGAACTGTTTTCTGGTGTATCACAATTATTCACCCTCTTACCCACTAAAAGACTTCCAGTTCTTATGCGTGTAAAAGAATATCTATGTAATGCATATGGATCTTTTTTTGTTGTTGTTTGTTTATCACATGTGAAACGCCATTGAGATGGCAAGCACGCAAATCGGAATGATATCATGTCTAATAAAAGCAGGGCTAAGGTTTTCACAGTCTCTTTTAAAATACTCCAACTTGTAAATCCCCTTTTAATGTCACTACATGCACAATTATTCTTATTAATAAAAATCTACATGTTCAAGGGTCTGGATTGAAACTATGTATCCCTCTGATTTTAACATCGGTGGGAGCATTAGTTTTCCATCATATGTAATGTGTCTACGTTGAGCTCAAGTCAACAGATAGAGTGTTCCATTCATTTGGCAACTCTCATTACAGTCCGTGTGAGGTGAACCCTGAGCAAGACACGTTGGGTAATATCAAAATTATGCAGCTGGGAAATAAAGGAATCTTGCTTTGCATGTGCAGTTCTGTATTATTGTTCTAATTTATTACAGAAGCCGAAATGCTTTGTTATACTCAAAACAATAAATAAGGTTCCGAGTGAAGCCTTCAGAATAAAAGGTATGGATAAATGATCTGCCTGCCTATTGTGTTTATCGTTATTATCATCAGCCTTTAAAAGTAATCTGTGTATTTTCCTATTTTCTCCAGATTGGTTAGTGTAATATCCCTAGTGCAGCTATCAACGTGGTCATAAGAACTATGAACTACAGCATGGGTAAGCTTGAAAAACCCAGAGCAGATCGCATTAGCCAAGAACGCTACATATCTGGAAGCCAGTCAACTTCACGTTTGCAGCTGACTGCTGTATTATGCACGAATGTGTTTTACATATAGCAGACTGTATACGGAATATGTCTTTATGTTTAACATTTTAATTTGTAAATGCTAATTAGGCAGTTGGTCTCCACGGTTATATTAGTACATACCTAATCATTTCCCACTATAAGTAAATGAATACTAAATACGGTAAACACTTTCTTTTCACTATTTCCACGACAGTATCTCTTCTACATCCATTTTCCAAATGCGTCCGTTCGGACAAAATAGGCATTTATTTTTAAAAGGGGAGAAAAAAAATGCACTCTGTAGCACTCTTCCAGTTGGGGTGCCAGGGCAGGCATGGAGCCGGCAAATCTGGCTGGACCGGACTCCTCCAAAGGCAGCCAGAAAAGTTTAGTTCTGCCGAATTAACTTGTTGCTCGTTTTAGCGTTAGTTTTTCTCTTCCCTTGCGGTACCTAGTCGCCTGCTGCTGCTAACTGGTGCAGGCACACAGCAGAGAAGCTGCCCTTCTAAATCCTGTTTTGTTTAAAATATAACGCAGGTTACGCTTGGAGGATTGGGGGAAGGGGGGGCAAAGGAAAGCTGGGGGAAATCCGCTCAATCCCGACCCCGGGATGATGAACTTTACTGGGGTCTTTCAATTCCAAAACCCGCCCGCTTCACAGGCGAAGGAAATGTTCACTAAACTGCAAATCTCAAGCAAGCGACCACGTTTCTGAGGAGAATTGCTCTCTGGAAATGTGTTTTACTAGTCTGGAATATTGCTAGTGCTCATTGCGCCAAATGCGGAAGGTGGAAAGTTTTGTTCATGTAAATATCTCAACCATTTTACCTCACGGTCAATACACACGGAAACTTGACTCCGTTTTCCAAATGAACACCCACGAACACTTTAAATGAAAAGTATAATTTCTTGTAGGTCGTTTTCTGTCTTTGATTACTTTTTTTTTCTCTCTCTCCCTTTTTTTTTTTTTTTTTTTTGGCTATGTATGTGTTAGGCTTTTAGGCGGGGAGTTCATCTTGCCAGGTTCTATCATATTTATGGGCTGTGCGATTTCCAGGGCTCCAATTGGTCTTTCCTTTATGGAGGCAAGAAATAAAACTTTCCTTGTAGCACGGAAACTGCTGGGGCTCCACCACGGGGAAACAAAGTGGCTTCAAGCTCCCGCCCCCGTGGCTACCGCTGCCACCCGTCCCGGTGGTGCAGGTGCGCTGCAGGATGCTGCGACCACGCGGGTCCGCCCGTGCCCAGTGTCCTGCCAGCAGACAGGAGCGCAGGGGTGAGAAGCAGCCGCATTTGGGCAGGAATTCTACCCGTCCCGCGCCCTAAACACCGCCCCCCTCCAAAAAAAAAAAAAAAAAAAAAAAAACGAAAACTAAAAGCCACTGGCTAAATTTCTCAGTTCTGTCCCCTCTTCAGATCACTTAAGGAGGGAAGCAGAGAAGAGTAAGGGGCTGAGTGCAGGAGTGCTGGGGAAGGGACAGAGAGCCGAGCTGTGTCGAGCTAAGCCGTGGCCGCTGTCGATGTTGTGTTTAGTTGAGGTTAATCTGCGAGTGTCCCGGACGGAGAGAACTTGTGCCGGCTGCGCGGCCGGTGCGGGCAGAGCGGGAGGCGGGGGGAGTCCGGCGTTACCTCTGTCGCTGGCTCCCGCACACAGAAAAGTCAGGAAGGGATCGGGGGGAGGAGTGGCCAGCTTGAAGGGGGAAGGAGGGAAAAAGAAAAAAAAAAAGAAAAAAAAAAAGAAAAAGAAAACCAGCTACTTTACCAGGTTTAATACAGCGATTAAACACTAAATGATGTAAAAAAAAAATAAATAAATTTAAAAAAAAAAAAAAGGACTCGTTTTATTGCATCTCCAGATGCTTAAGCGCCTTATTTGGACAGGAAAAAAAAAAAAAAAAAGTCACAAAAAAACCCCGCGTGGCATCCCAGGTTGCCCCGAGCTGCGGTGCCCGTGCCTGTGTTTAATTACCGCTCTCACTCCCTCGCAGGCCTCGGGTCCGTTGGAGGCACCGCACCGCCTGGGACACTTTCGGCCGGCCCCTGAACCGGCAGCCCCCGCCGCTGTCTCCGCGCCCGGCGGCCCCGGGAGCTGCGGGGCGCTGTTCCGGCGGCGGGCAGCGCCGGTGTGCGGGCATTGCCGGTGTGCGGGCAGCGCCGGTGTGCGGGCAGCGCCGGTGTGAGGGCAGCGCCGGTGTGAGGGCAGCGCCGGCGGCGGGGCCGGGCCCGGGCAGCCCCCGCCGCCCCCAGCCCCCGCCGGCACGCGGGGAGGGGGTGTCGCGGGGCGCCCCCTGGCGGCCGGCCGGCGCCAGGCGGAGCGCGCCCAAAGTTGATTTTGTTCAGCAAGCCGTATCGTATAAAATTAACGACAGCCAATAAAATTAGCCTACATGTTTCAACCGTAAAAGTCCAAAACAAAATAAAGCTAGTTTTAGTGAAGCTAGGAAGCTCTGCTTTGGCCCCGTTCTCTCTGGCTTGAACTGGGGTCCTTTTATCTAAAGCCCAGTGCACAAACATATAGCTTAATGTGACTAGTGTTCTTCCTTTTATTTCTTTCTCTATGGCAACCAATATGTTCTGCTCAGAAATGTTCCCCCATCAAGGAAACAAATGATCTTGAGGCAGCAGCTCTATACGGCATCTGTTCCGATGGAGCACACAGAGTTAACCCCAGTCAAAAGAGACGCTGGGCACGTCAACAAGAAGTGGAAAATGAGCGATTCTTCTCCCCCCCAAATTGAAACCTATACCTCCGTAGTTTTACAAGCCATTTTATTGATTTGGCTATCGACCGTTTCCAAAGAAGTAACTAATTCTAGGAAATTACAATGATCACCAGCTATTGTGTATCCAAAAGAGCAGCAACAGAGGTGGCAAGGAAAAAAAATGCAAATAACACGTTAAAATTAAAATAAAATTAAGTCGCATAACGGGATATTTAAGGTTCGGTAAAGTTTTCAGGAGCAGTATCTGGCCTGTTAGTTTAATCCTACATTATTTATCGCATTATGTATCGCACTGACCCAAACGCTATGGAAGAGTTTCAGATCATTAGACTACACCTCTCAATTGGATGGGATTGGGGAAAAGCGGAGAGACAGGCAAGATTGTCAAGAGAGAGAAACAAAGTGAAATCTGCTCTGTAATCCTCCAGCCCCAATCTCCTTGGAGAATAAAATGAAGGGATGTCCTGGTTAGTTTTGATTGATTATACTCTTTCTGATGGACTTTCACTACAGAGCTCTAGATGTTGTGCTTAACCGTCTGTTCCCTAGCTACAAATATTAACCCTGTGCGTGCACCGCCGCTCCGCACCTTCCACTGCCTCCCCCCCTCGCCCGTCCCTCCGCCGGCAGGTGCTCGGGGCAGCCGCTCCCGGCCCGGCCCCGGCCCCTCTCCCGCCCGCTGCACCGGCCGGGCCCCCTCCCCGCCCGCCGGGGGGGCCCCCCGCCCCCCCGCCAAGCAGCGTTTGAAAACAGCCCGCATCTCTGCCTCGCCTCCCCTTCACAAATCTGTAATATTTTCGAGAGCTTTCTTCGCCCCCCCTCCCCGCCCCCGGCCCAGCCTTCCCGAGTCTTGGTGTTACAATAATTAACAGTGCCCAGAAAAGTGAAGTAGTAACCAGAAAGACTTTCCAGCGCTGAAGAATTGCTTTGCTGCCTTGAGCTTTGGAATGAATCCATGCTTTTTATGTAATATTTCACTAAGGTGCTTTTTGTTGCTGGTGGGATTTTTTTTCCCCCCTTTCCCTTTTTTTCCAGCCTGTTTCCTTCAAGGCAGTTGCCATGGGTTTCCCTGTCTTGTCCTAACCTTTTGAAAACATATATCCAGAAGACTTTAAAGAAAACAAAAGTAGATAAAAAAATTGTAAAACACTTACCGATCAAACTTCCAGGATTTAGAGAAATTTTTTTTAATTTTAGATTTTAATAAGGTGACAGGGGGTAAAAAGCATGTTCTCAACTCCAGCGAAACGATCCATGTTAAGATTTTCCTTTGCACTGACTCCACTAAGCCCCGCTCTCCACTAGTCTATTATTTTCACCAAAATATATGAAAATTTATGCAAATGAAAATCAGCACTAACTGTTCTCCCCTTGTTATACTTTGGATTTTTTTCCAGACAAAACAATCTCACTCTGCAAGGGAGGGGGTGGGAAGAGTTGGGGAACGAAGTTGGTTGTTTGTTTTTTGTTGGGATATTTTTTTAAAATAAAAGACCTTGCTCCAGCTTGAGATTTAATTTTTGTTGTCGGTGTTGTGATGGTGTACGCTGGTTTTTTGCTTTTTTTTTTTTTTTTTTCTATTTTGGGGGGGATTCTCCACCCCCCCACACCTTCCTTTTTTATTAAGAAAGTAGATCTGTTTGCAGAGGCGCTATCACGTTTCATCAGGCCACCTGAGACGGCTTTTGAAAGCGTGTACTGTGAAATTCATAGCAGTAATTTAGACAAAATCCTCACTGTATATTAATGAAAGACGGCCCCATGGCACCGTTCCTATCCTCCCCATTCAGTGTAAACAAAACCACGAGACTCACTCGGTTTTTGAGCCTGATCCAAGCAAAATCGGCTGGAAAGGAAAACATGGGGTTCTGGCACTGACTATTCAAACGTCTGCACCTGGAGATCTCAGATTTATTCAATGAAATCTGTGTTGGATCTTTTATATATAAAAAAAGAAACCTTTGGAGGACGCATGGGAACAAATATATATACCTATATATATGCATATATATATTTATTTATATATATTTATATATATATATACATATATATTAATATATAAAATTATTATGTTTGGTGTTTAGTTACCAGCGCCCTTAAGATCCGTACGCTTCACTTGAATGATTTTACTAACCCGACCTGCCACGGTATTTCGTGCTGTGCCAGCCGGGGGCTGGAGGGAGCCCCGAGCACCGGCTGCCGAGCGCGGCGGGAGCGGGACGGCATGGAGGGCGCTGCCAGCGGGACGCAGCTCACCGCCTCCCAGGGCCGGGTTATTCAGCATGCGGAGGAGGGGAGCTGGGCGGGCAGGACCAGCCGGGGGGGACGCTGCCCGTTCCCATGCCCGCCCCGCGCGTTTTCTCCGCGCGGCCCCCGCCACCCGGGGAGCGCGCGTGGGACGGCGCTGCGCGGCGAGGCGGTCACTGGCAGCGCCGTGTCCCCTCCGTGTCCGAGCGGTGTTATTGCACCGGCAGTCCCCGAGGAGCGTTCAATTTGCCCTTGTTTTTGTTGCCACTTTCTCTTTCTCCGTGGTTCACTGAGGTTGCCTGCGCGCAGTGTTTCCGCTCGGTCGCATCTCTCCCCCGCCCCCCCCCCCCCACCCCCCGCCGCCTTCCCCCGCCCCCCTTAACTCTTTCCGCTGGACGAGAAATAATACAGTGTTTCATGCCGCGGGGCTGGCTCCCTGCGAGCAGACCGCAGCGTGCAGGGCAAGCCCGGACGCCGGCTCCCCTTGCCACCTCCCCCGCCGACGGGGCGGCCCTTCTCCCGCGCTGCCGGGCCGGCCCCCCGGCGTGACGGCTGCCGGGGTCCGGGGCGCACCCCGGGGGGCGGGGGCGGACAAAGGGAGGAGGGGGCGGGCGGGGGGCGGGCGCCTCCGGGGCTGAGCGCCGGGGGGCAGCTCCGAAAGCCGGTACGGGCACTGCCGGCGGGAGAGAGGCGGGTGCGTGTGCCCGGTGGTGACACCGTCGCACAAACGCCTTTCCGAATCCAGCCCAGTGCCGGCGTCGTTATTATTGTCGTTATTACCGTCGTTATTAATTATTACCGCCCGCGCTCGCCCCTGCCCGAGCGGCGACGGCGGAAGAGTTCCGAGGTGCGTGTGTCCGCCGGGCACGAAGAGTTAAGAGGCGGAGGGAGGGAGGGATGGAGGGAGGAGGAAGGAGGAAGGGGAGAGGGAGGAGGGATAGAGGCAAGGAGGGGGGCAACTTCCATCTCCGACGCCACTTCGCCTAAATTAAAAAGCAGCCAATCGGAACGGCCGGAAGGGGGGCCGCGCGGCCGGCGGCGCGCTGTCCGTCACGGGGCGCGCAGCCAATCGGCGGGGGCGGCGGCGGCCGCTTCCTCGCGGCGGGGCCGGGCGCTGGCGGCGCGGGCGGCGGCGGCGGCGGGAGGGAGGAGGAGAGGGAGGGACGGACGGACGGGAGGGAGGGAGGGAGGGAGGGCGCGGGCGCGGGCACGGCCCGGGAGAGGGAGGCGGGGAGAGGCGAGCGGCGGGACTCCGGCACCGCCAGTGCGCGCTGCCAGCCCGGCAGCCAACTTCCCCGCTGGAGTTAGTGTATAAAGGATACCATATATGCACACACACATACACACACCTCTCCACCAAGGCGCTCCTCCTCCGCCTCCTCCCTCGACCAACTGCTGGAATTAAAATAAAAAGCAAAACAAACACAACCAAAAAAAAAAAAAAAAAAAAAAAAGACAACAAACCAAGCGAGAGAGAGAGCGGGAGAGGGAAAGAAACAATTCGCGAGGTAACGAGAAATTTCAACTTTTTAAATTTCTTTTTTACTTTTTTTTTTTTTTCTTTTTTCCGACCGCCTAAAGGAAAGGTAGAGAGAAAAAAAATGTCTTATCCAGAGCGTGACTCTAGCAAGAAGGCTCCGGCAGGACTCTTGTTTCAAAGGGGACAAAGTGCTTCAGCAACAGCACAACTTTGAGAAATGCATCATCACCACCATCACCACCATCATCATCACAGGAAGTTTTCTTAGGACACCAACAAAACTTGCAAATAACAGAGCAAAAGGAGATCGAGGAACCGAGGAGAGAAAGACAGAGACAGAGGCAGAAAAAAAAAAAAAGGAAAATATACCCACACACAAAGCCTTAAAGGAAGAAGAAAAGGAAAAGTTTCACTCTGAGAGGGGAAGGCTGAGAGGAGGAGATGTACTCCTAGGGGAGCGGAGGGGAGAAGACACGGGGGCTTTTTGATCCCCCCCCCCCTTTTTTTTTCGCTTTTTAGCCTTTGTTTGGTTTCCTCCCTGCGAGCAGCGAACCCGGGCGAGAAGAAGGCGGAGGAAAACTACATGTACAGCTAAATATTTCTCTTTTTTTGGAAAAAAAAAAAAAAAAAAAAGGAAAGGCTAAAAAAATATAAAAGGCGAAGCGAGAGCCGGCGACCGCAACGAGCGCGCCGCGGAGCGGAGGCAGGACGGCCGGCGGACGGGCGGAGGAGAGCGCGCAGCGGAGCGCTAGCAGGTGAACCCCGCGCCCCGGCGCCCCGGCGAGGCTGGGAAGGCGGCGGCGGCGGCGGCGGCGCGGGCGGCGGCCCCGGCAGCGGCCCCGGCAGCGCCGGGCAGGGGCGCCCGCGGCGGGCGCCCGGCCGCCGGCGGCGGCGGCGCAGCGGCGGCTGCGGCGCGGCGGGGGCGAGCGGCGGGCGGCGGGCGCGGGATGGCCGCGGCCACCTCTAACCCCTACCTCCCCGGCAACGGCATCCTGGCGGCCGGCTCCATCGTCCACGCGGACCGGGGGGGCGGCGGCGGCGGCGGCGGCGGCGGCATGCAGCCGGGGAGCGTGGCCGCCACCTCGGTGGCGGGCGGCTACCGCGGCGACCCGGCGGCCAAGATGGTCCAGAGCGACTTCATGCCGGGCGCCATGGCCGCCAGCAACGGCGGCCATATGCTGAGCCATGCCCACCAGTGGGTGACAGCCCTGCCCCACGCCGCCGCCGCCGCCGCCGCCGCCGCCGCCGCTGCCGCCGAAGCGGGCTCGCCCTGGTCCGGCAGCCCCGTGGGCATGACGGGCAGCCCCCAGCAGCCGCCGCCGCCGCCCGCCGTCAAGGGCAGCGGCGGACGCGACGATCTGCACTCGGGCGCGGCGCTGCACCACCGGCCGCCCCACCTGGGCCCCCCGCACCAGGGGCACCCGGCGGCCTGGGGGGCGGCGGCGCCCCCCCCCCTACCCTCCATGGCCGGCGGGCAGCAGCAGCAGCAGTCGCTCCTCTACTCGCAGCCCGGGGGTTTCACGGTGAACGGCATGTTGAGCCCCCCCCCCGGCGGTCAGAGCCTGGTGCACCCGGGGCTCGTGCGCGGCGAGACGCCGGAGCTGGGCGAGCACCCCGGGCATCACCACCACCACCACCACCAGCACCCCGGGCACCACCCGCCGCACCACGGCGGCGTCAACAGCCACGACCCGCACTCGGACGAGGACACGCCGACCTCCGACGACCTGGAGCAGTTCGCCAAGCAGTTCAAGCAGCGGCGGATTAAGCTGGGCTTCACCCAGGCCGACGTGGGGCTGGCGCTGGGCACCCTCTACGGCAACGTCTTCTCGCAGACCACCATCTGCCGCTTCGAGGCCCTGCAGCTCAGCTTCAAGAACATGTGCAAGCTGAAGCCTTTGTTGAACAAGTGGCTGGAGGAAGCCGACTCTTCCACGGGCAGTCCCACCAGCATCGACAAGATCGCCGCCCAGGGCAGGAAGAGGAAGAAGCGGACCTCCATCGAGGTGAGTGTCAAGGGGGCCTTGGAGAGCCACTTTCTGAAATGCCCCAAGCCCTCCGCCCAGGAGATTACGAACCTAGCGGACAGCCTGCAGCTGGAGAAGGAGGTGGTCAGGGTTTGGTTTTGCAATCGGAGGCAGAAAGAGAAACGGATGACCCCCCCGGGGATCCAGCAGCAGACCCCCGACGATGTCTACTCCCAGGTCGGCACCGTCAACTCCGACACGCCGCCCCCTCACCACGGACTGCAGACCAGCGTGCAGTGAGGGGCACCGCGGGCGGGCCGGGCAGCGCGGGGGCAGCGCGGGCCAGGCCGGGCCGGGCACCGCCGCCGGCACCGCCACCGGCTCCGGCACCGCCGCGCACAGCCGCACGCTCACACAGACACACACGCGCGCACACACACACACACACACACACACACGATCCAGGCTCGTTCAGACTGCTTGTGTTTATATATATATGGATATATGCGTGCATCTATATATATATAAGATCGATACCAATAGGGAGCGGTGGAGAAGGTCGATCCGAGCGAGAGCGTTTAGACCGTGTTGGGAAAACGGGGTGGAGATGCATAATGCACCAAAACTGCAGATGTGCCGGGGGGTTGGTTGGTTGGTTGGTTGTGGGGAAAGGGCTTGGGGGGTGGGCTGGGGCTTTTTAAATTTTATTTTTATTTTTCTCCAAATTATCCCCTTCTCGCAGTAAGGAACACCACTGTCTGCGCTTCTTCTCTCCCCTCCTCCCCACCCCCCCCCCAACTCTTCCCCCATCCCCAAAAGGGCTCTCTTCTATGAATCACAGAAACTTTTTTTCTCCTTTCTCTCTCCCTCTTTTTAATTTCTTTTTCAATGGGAGCAATCAGAAAAAAAAAAAAAAAAGGGAAGCAGAAGAAAAATAATCTGGTTAATCAGAGGGTGCCTGCTGCATTCCAGCACCCTGTTTTTCTTGGCCAAACCGTAGAATTTTGGTGCAAGGCAGACATCCACTCTGAAAACATATATATCTATATATCTATATATTCTGCAAAATGAAAGGGTCCACTTTTTTCCAGGAAAAAAAATATGCACACAGCACTAAAAACAAGCAGACTGAATAGGGAAGCAAATACATATATATATATTTATCTATATATATAGGTATAGCTATAGAACAAAAATATGGAAATAAATGCCCGCACGCGGAGAAAACTGACCCTGAGGAGAAAGGGGGGAGGGACAGACGCCAGGGGGAGGGTGAAAGAAGGAGAGGTTGTTGGTCCCTAAAGTTCGAGCTCTGTAGAAGGACTTTGCATGAATTAAAGGAACCAGGGAAAGAAAGGGAAATAATTTAGGGTTGTCAAAGTCCTGCTCCTGACGGCTGCCAATCATCATGGAAGAGTCATAAAAAAAAAAATCCACTGCTAATATTTTTTTTATTAATATTTTTATTTTTTATTTCTGGACTGATTCAGATAAAGGGATTTAGAAGGACTGAGCATCTGCAGCTGCACTTATCTGAACTTCTCCTCTCCTAAATCCGTTGCCAACTTTGATTGAATGGGTGCTGTGGATGTGATTATATAATACTGCCATTTCCAAGCAGTGTTTTTGGTAGGTTTTAATAAACAGACTTTTCAAAAAGACGGCAATATAGAATTGTTAGATCCGTTGTTGATCTAAAAAAAAAAAAAAATTTGCTTTATATTTTCATTAAATGACTTCTTTTAATATTTTATTCAGAATACCTATGAACTGCTGCAAAACGGTAATTTATTTTTTCCCCAGATCTTGTATTACGTGTTTTTTTCAGACGAGCACAAATCAAAATGAAATGAAAATATGGACAGTTGTTAGGTAATAAGGGTATCTTTTGATGTGATAATTTGATTGTAATTTAATTTGAGTAGTGATTCCGTAAGAGCTGATTGAGAAAATAAATTTGTTAGAATGAAATAGTCTGTGTCTGATGCATAAACACTGTGTCGAAAAACAAAAACAACAACAAAAAAAAAAAGTTCTCTGAAGGGACATACTGCTAAAGTGAGAGAAATACCGAGGGTCCGACCTGCCGGCTGCACGGCCCGTGCTCCCCGGCAGTGCCCCCGCCTCTGCTGCTGCTTGCCCGGCGCGGGGCTCTCCCCTTGGCCGCCTCTCCTCCGTGTCCGCGGGCCCTTCCATCAGCCCCGGGGACCCTGTGGCACCGGGAAGGACGGCGAGATTAGAGCTCACCAAATGCCACCTTCTCCCCGAAAGGGCTGTGCCGCCTCTGTTTAGGCTGGCACTCGGGCGCGGGCGATACCTGAGCGCGTCCTCAGGTCCCGCGTGGCGGGTGCTGAGAGGGATGTTTCCAAAAGTTCAGTCTTGTCTTGCTTCCTCTCTTTCCAAACTGAGGCTAGACGGGGGGGGAGGTGCGGGGGGGGGGGGGGGGAGAGCAAAGAAGGAGAAGAGGGGCTGAGCTATAATTTATTTTGACTCATTTTATGTATGTATTAATATTTGTATTTAATTTATCTTTATAATTTAAAGAAAAGGTACGTTTTTTGGGTTTTTTTCTGATCGAATATATAGAATAATACTTTCAGCATTCTACGTGCAGTCTGCCTAGTTTACCGTTTCTGTTGTTGATGTTGCTGTGGCTGTTGTTGTTGTTTTAAGGTTTTTCTATGGGGTGTGAAGTGGTGTAGTCTAGTTTTCTCCACTTTGCCATAGCTCTGCCATGCCTTCTTTGCAAACACACGCGCGTGTCAGTAACGTTGGAGATGCCAAGAGATGCACTAGCTGACCTGTCATATTTATCCACTAGAATTTATTGCAATGTAGGGACAAGTGAATGACCGCCTCAACTCTCTTCATCTTGCAGCGGGGAGGTTGTGGGAAGCAGAGAGCTGATCTAATGCATCCACCCGCCCCCACTGGTAGTCTGCTGGAGAATTAAGGTTTTCTTTTATGATCCAGCTCGTCTGTGGCTTCTTCCTCACCTTCCTCTTCCTCCCCTCCTCTGCGCCCCCTCCCTCCTGCCTTGCTTCCCTACGTGCTATTGAGGCAGGGGTTAAACCCCCAGAAAACTGCTGTAGGAACAACAAGCATTTCTTCCTTTCCGATAGGCCTTGTGTCAGTCCATAAATCAAAGCCAACCTGGGAGCCGCGCACCGGGATGCATTATTTTAACACCAGCTCGTAGTAAATATCACCGTCCGTTTGATTTGTGAAATCCGAAAGGCCCTACTGACACGGAGGAAATAAGAGGGGGGGTGGGGGAAGAAGCCAACCCAACAAAGGGAAAGAGAACCCGAAAGGGTAAAGGACGCTATTTCTTTTGTTCGTTTTAGCAGAAGCTGCTGGCTGATTTTGCAGCTGGGGAGGGAAGAAGGGCCGGGCGGGGGCCGGCGTGCAGGCGGCCCGGCCGGGCTCCCCTCCGGGGGCCGGGTACCACTGACACGTGAGGTGGGATCCTGTTTTCACACACGAAGGAGAGCAGTTGTATTAGCCGCGGAGAAAGTCTATTTAAATTTCGGAGCGGTATTTGGTTACTCGATTTGGATGGCAACAAAGAGCTAACGTTAGGCTTCACGCTGGTTTCTATTAAAAGGCAACCTTTGCGGGTTGCTGCCTCCGAAAAGCTGGGGGTTAGACTGGAGGAGTAACGTGTGGTCGGAGGGACCGGCAAAATGTGCCCGTTCCGTGGACTTGTTATGCACAAAAAGTGAGGCCATGGGCGCTCCCCCCTCCGCCCCTCCGCCCCTCCGCCCCCTCCCCCGCCCCCGAGAAACTGAATCCTTTGAATGTATTTAGGAATTTCAGGGTTGTGAGTCTCTGAGATAGCAAGAGGTAGATAATAAGTGAGAGGGTTTGCGCTAAGGGTTATATTGTTACACGTGTAAATAATGAAAATATTGTTATATATCGCCAGATCTCTTAATGAATTTAGTAATTGTATTCATTTATAATATCAGTGTTCTGTGCTTGGTAATAGATTCGGCATCGTTTTCCTTACTTTTTTTTTTTTTTTTTTTTTTCTTTTTTTTCCCCCTGCCTAAAGGAAAGCCAAATGTTTTGCAGAGTTATGGTTGATCAGACTGGGTAATCCCGAGATGTGATTATTTATAGTTTACGTTTTCATATCCTGCGGTCCTCTATTACGCCCCAGTCTTCTCACTCACATGCCATCCTTCCCCCGTCGAGTCTGTACACAATAAATCATTTTCAGGTGTATTTAAAATAGTCATGTCACTGCTATTGGTCTGAGTATTTTCCGAAATTTAGCAGAGAGCTGTACTTTGGTTTAAAATCGCAGCAGTTCCTATCGGAAAGTGATCTTTACAGAATCCTTATGCTTTAATGTAGTGGCTCGTGTTTGCACATTACAATGCTCATAACTTGTTTTGTATGAATGGTTTTAAATGGAACGTCTAGAGAATAATTGGTTCTAATATGAAATGCAGTATATACTATTGATAATTTTATCAATAAGTGTACTATTTTAAATAACTTTAACAATTAAATTTGGGTTTTTTTAAATTATATATTTGTAAAATATTTATCCTGTTGAAAGCAACAATACATTGTTGTATTTATTCGTTTATTTTTGTAATAAATGATCAACATCTTCAAGCTACAGCAAAATCGATACTTCTATATATTTATACAGGGATACCTTTCTGAAGCGCAGAGATGCATATTCCAATTTGGAAGCGAATGTAAAGATTACCTCTGTAAGTGGCAAGCTGCAGGACCAAACCGTAGGCGTGAGCTTCTTCGCCACATGTACTTTAGTTTGCTTAAGTTCCAGGGTAATTAATCAAACTCTAAAAGGGATGCAACAAGTCCCGACCTCGGAGGCAGGCATGGGGCGAGCGCTTGAGGACAGGGACTCATTTTGCTAATGCCAGGGTTGGCGAGGAGCTTGGTCGCCTCTGACGAGAGGGATGGGTGGCTGGATGGAGCGATCGGAGGAGATGCAGTGAGGTGGTTATTGCCCCATCGGTGTTTTCAGTTGCAGTTTGGCACAATGGAGCGGGCGCAGCCTTCAATAGGCGGCGGGAGCGAGGGGAGAGGAGGGCTGCGAGCGGCCCCGCAGTGTCAATGACACAGCAGTAGGGAGTTCTTTGGCTGAGAGGCGTTGGCGACACAAAAAGCTAAGGGGTGAAGGCCGAACGGGGGAAGGCTCGCAGCCCATCCCGTCCTGCCCGACACCAAAGGAGAGGCCGGGTCCGCGGTGGTGCCCACGGGGCCTCGCCCTCGGGGCTGCGACGGGACTCGCGTCCCCCTCACCCCTCCCCAGCCGGGGTGGCTGCGGCGGGGCCCGGGCCGCGCCACGCTCCGGGAAACGCTGGAGCCGCGTTCCCCACTCGTGGAAGGCCGGGCCGGGGCAGCGCCGACGGGGCGGGCGCCGCTGCCCGTCTGCCCTTCGTCCCCGGCGGGCCGGCCCGGGGCGGCGGGCGGCCCGGGGGAGCCGGCGGGCGGGCGGCGCGGTGCCCCGGCGGCAGCTGCCGCGGGTCCCACAAGTTGTTTTCCTCGTGGCGACCATTCAGCAAAACGCAGGATCCTTTCTCCAAGATTTAAATTTCGCGGATGAATTACCATACAGCGGTTGCTTAGCAACTAAATTCAAGCCGGGCTAAGAATATGCAAGCTTTTTGTATTCTCATTAATAAAAATGCCACTCTGACACAGCAACCTGACTTTGGATCACTGCAACTTCTGTAAAAGCCATAGGAGAATACAAACCGGCTCCTCCATTTAATTACAGATCAGAGTGGCTTGAAATGTGATGTTTTGTTAATCTATCTTCCTAAAAGCGATGTAAAAAATAACGGCTTTTCAAGAGCAGTGGAAAACTACTTTTTTAATGGAGCTGTCTCCTGGTGCTACTGATGGCTGCAAAGCAAAACCTTTTTTTTTTTTTTGAGTCACACTTTCAAGTAGCATCCCCCTTCCGTTTTGAGTTTCCTGAAATTAAAAAAAAAAAAAAATAAAAAATTAAGACATTTGGAGCCACAGGGGAAATAAATAAAAATAAATAAGCTGCAGCCGATTAGCGCATTCGAGAGGAGAGCATTGCTCGGGAAAGGGAAGGGGGGATTAAAAATGTCAAGGTGCAGCTCCTGCCAGGCACAGACCCACGATGCGGGGTGCAGTCTGTCCTTGCACTGAAGCAGGAGTCTCTTGTGCAGAAATGGCTCTCTTTGGCATGAAGTGCGTGGGCACATTGGCTGGGGAGGGCGGGGGAAAAGCCTTCAGGGACACCTTGTTGAATGTTTCTCTCCAAAATTTATTTCCCCTTCTGCTAACATTTACTTTATATTGCCTTTAGATCGGCAGAGATAAGATCTTGGCGTTAGATTCTGGCATCTTACACCCAATCTCATATATATGGGAGAATGACCTCATCAGAGGAGGACTGTGTGTATAGATAGAATAATTTAAACATAGACTACACACCTACATATAAATCTATATATAAAGACGTGTGTGTGTGATATATATATATATACACATATATATATATATATGTGTGTGTATATATATATGTGTGTGTGTATGCCTTTAGCTGTACCAGAAAACTTCCCTGCCAGCCCCGCAGACCACAGGCAGGGCTGCCTTTCCCCCGCAGCGTTCGGAGGGAGGGCGGCCCCCTCCGCGGGGCAGCGAGGGGAGCCCCGGGGCACGGCTGCACGCAGGGTGCCGGCAGCCAGGGCCGGGGCTGCCTCTCCCTGCCAGCCACCGCCGTAGTGTGGCGGGAGGGCACCGGCTGCCGGAGACGCTGATGGCTGGCGCTTTGGGTTGTGGTGGTGTTTTAGCGACAAAGAGTTAAATCCAAACTTTCTTCTCTCTTGTCGTCCCGTCCGCCCCCCCCCCCCCCCCCCCAAAAAAAAAAAAAAAGTAATTGAGCCTGAATTGTATAAGCCCCAAGCCACGTTAAAAGTTCAGGCATGTGGGGTTTTTCCCTCTGTCGGGGCTTTTCTGCAGGAGGCAGAGGGAATCTTGGACGTCTGTCCGAGCTGTGCAGGTCACTGAGGAATCAGGGGTTCTCCCCCTTCCCTCCACCCCCTCTTCTCTCTTTCTCTTTTAAGGTTTTTTTTTTCTCCCCTGAAAGGGGGACGATGACTTGAAGGGGGGCAGTCAAAGTGGATAGGCATTTTCCAAATGTGAGCTTGTGATGGAGGGAGCGCTCTCTCTCAGCAGGATTGAGTCTGTACTCACTTTGAAAGGCAGACAAAAAAAAAAATCCCATATAACAAATACTAAAGGAAGAAAGGCAGTGAAGTGAGAACCTGTGAAGACTAGAGTCCCCCTGAAACTCAGGCTCACCCAAAGCTTTAGCAGAGTGTTTTGCTTCTCTCCCCAACAGTTATAGGATGAGCATCACAAGGCTATAGCACAAATAATCAGGTTCCATTCCATTTTGCATCTCTCTCTCTAACAAAGCTGAGATTAAAAGCCAAAATTCGAGCACAGCCCTTGCAGAGTTGTTGAATACTGCCAGTAGATATGTTTTCCACTCACATGTTGAAAACTGTACCTTCAAACATAGGCTTGTTTCTGATAGCTTGCATTTTTTCAGCTTCAGGGGGGAAAAAGCTAAACAGAACTTTTCTGAATTGTTCCTATTGCACCCATCCGTGGGTGAAAAGACAGCATTACATGAGCTCTGTACCTTCAACATAAACAGGGAAGGTTTAGCAAGACAAGCTCACTGGCATACCACAATGGAGATCTTTATTTTATACTTGGGACAGTTCAAACCAGTTTGACACCAGTACTGAGCACCAGAAAGTATGTGGTTTGGAACAAACTTTCCTTCACATAGTGTGAAGTGGATTGTCAGGCTTGATGCCAGATGCTTGGTTACTTCAATGTCCCCTCACTGCCTGTCTTGCAAGGCGCAGGATACAGAGGAGAGTTTCCATCTGCAGGGACAGTACTTTCATATCAGACCACTGTGTCATGCCCTCCAAAGTCCAGGCATGGGGTCCCAGCAGAGCTATTTCTTCCTCAAAAGAAGCCTAAGATGAGAAGGAGAAAAATGGATTAGAAAGGGGGAACAAGCTGGGGACTGTTACCCTCCCTGGTAGTAGGCCTGCTCTTAAAACACAATGTCAAGGCACTGCGATACGCATGTGAAATGACAAAGACAGATGCTATTTCTTCCTGAGGTCCACATGGAGTGGAGAAAGTCAAAGGGTTGTTGACTGTCTTACGTATGGGGCCATTCTTTCAAACTGAAATGAATTGATTTTAAAAAGTAGGGACTGGCTAATGGGAAACCGAGTATGTCTGCTATATTTATGTGCATCAAACTGAAAATTAAACAACTTGAGGGAATGTGGGCTGTATAAACATTTTATATATAGTAACCTTTTTGTTATTAGTTTTGGAAATACTTGGAGCTACTTCCCTGACACCGCTCCATACAGCTGACTAGACAGCATTCAGTCTACACTACAGTCAAGCAGGAACTGTTTGCTCAACAACTCCAGGTCCCATTTTCAACTGAAGTACTAATGTACACCCGGAGCTGGTTGCATAAATCCAGATAGCCTGATGTATGTAGACCCTTCCATCAAGCAGGCAGATAAAATACAAAAACTAGCTGCATGACTGTAGAGTTTTGGGCAGGAGGCTCTTCTGAACAGGTTGGCTTCATTGTTTGGATTTTTCCTCCCTCTGTGTGAGTGTTCATGAGGATACTCTGAAGATGAGATTGGGCTCATCTCTTCACCTCCCTTCCACATTCAAAACATTACAAATATTTGCCAGGTACAAAAGAGATGAGAAGTGCTGGGCATTGATCATTATTATATCCCTTCACTGGCAGAAAATGGGCCCAGGATAGGAGAGATGAAATTAATCTTTCTACCAAAAAAAAAAAAAAATAGAGTTGATAAAGAATTGTTCTGGAATAACATACATTTCTTTCATCACCTGGAGCTCTCATTCAAAACAGGGGTCTGTCTGCCTTAGTGGGACACTTTTCAGAGAAATCTAATAGATATTTGTTTCAGAGTCCACACTAAAGCTACAGATCAAATGTAAGGTGCAAATTTCTCCGTTTGTTTCTCACTCTCACACATATGCATCCACACACACATGCAAACATGCACTCCCTTCTCTTCTTAAAATAACAACACATCTCTCCCCAGTTCTCTCACCTTTTCTATTTTATGCAGATCCATACTCAGATGTGTACCAAAATTTTTAACTCAGTTTGCTGAAATTGCCTAGATTGTCAAGGAAATTAAACTAAACAAGGAGCTGTGAGAAATGTTGAACTTTAAATACCATCCACTACCTTGAGAAGAAGAAAATTAGTCAATAAATGCTCAGGTTTCTGCTACTTTTAGATTATCATAATTAAAAGAATAATTTTATTAGTTTCTTTATTTTTTTTTGTCCTGATGAGAATTCCCTTATGCTAATATGTGGGTATTTGAAAATAATGCCCTTTCCCTTTTGATTTGGTACTGAAGGACAGGGTTACAGTGTCTCCCCTACGTGTAAATGCTGTATAGGGATGTGTTTTATTTTATGAACAGTGTGTGTGTGTTTCTGTGAATACCAGGCAAGGCTACTATATCGTTCTCAGTAGCCCAGAAGAGGCATGTTTTACCTGAAGAACTGGGCTTGGGCTGGATGCTGCTGTTGTTCTGGGTTTGGTTTTTAATTGCCCTGCCTATTCTCTCAAGTCAATATTAATGCCATACAGCACGGCTGAGGCCAGGGCTGAGTGAGCCCCGTCATTAACAATAGCATAAACAAAGGAAGGGGACCAGTTACCTTGACATTCGACGCCCGCTTTGTTCCCAAGCTTCCAACTGCATCCTGAAGCCCATACAGGGAAGTATTGCCTACGGGAATGAATAATCCACTCCAGCTATTGTCCCAATCTCCTGCAAAACAAAACAACACAACCAAAACAAAGATGACAACACACCCCAGCTCCGCAAGGAGTCTGCGAATGGTTTCATCCTTTCCTGCCTTTCCCCACGTTTTCCCTGGCCACTCGTGTTACCAACCTGCTCCCCACAAGCGCAGCCCACTGTAGCCCACAGGCGCATCCTAATTTGCGCAAGCACTCCAGCTTTCCTATTCCCCAGTTTTCTGGGGGCGTGGGGTTGGGGACACCCCCTCCTGTGCCTGCACAGCCCGGCCGGATCCCTACAGCGTCCGGGCCGCTCTCGGGGAGCTCGGCGTTAGACGGGGCGGCCCGGCGGGGTGGGCTGCCCTCCGGCCTCCCGGGGCCCGTCTGCGCACAGGGATTCCCCCTGCGGCGGCGTGGCCTGGCCAAGGGGCAGCGCGACATCTCCACGCACCGCTGTGGGGATGCGAGGGGCGAACGTGACCCTCTGTGTGTCTGTGTGCATCCCCATTGCCCTTCCAGCTTTTCCCTCCCGGGCCGGTTTTCCGCCCGCCCGACCTTGCCCTCCCTGTCTGGAAGCTCCCGCTCCGCAGCCCCCTGTGTTTGGCAGAAAATCCCGGAGGGGCCTCCCCTGCTCACGCACAGTCGAAGGAGCCTGCATGGAGTGGGAACATCTCTTTCCTCTGACAAATAATTAAGTTCCCTGAACTGACTTTTTCTTCCTTTTCTCCTACAGTCCCATGCTGCCCGTCGGAGCAAGGGACGGGCAGAAGTCCCCCTAAGCTTGTGGATGGCTGGTTTGATCCCCTTCTTCCCCTCACAGAGGGAGACACGGGCCAGACCACGGCAGCGCTGCCGTGGGCTCGTCCTCGAGCCAGCCCCGCTTCGGAGGCAGCTTTTGCTCCCGCTGCGCTCGGAGCGGGGGAGCCAGTTCAAGCTCCAGGAACCCTGCGCCTTCACCCGGTTCTCCGGGAGAAGATGAAGGAGACTTGGTAGCGTAGCCTAAGGTAGAGAGAGGCCTGAGGAGACATTTACATCGATCCCATGCAGCCAAATCCATCCTCGCATCGTGCCATTGCGTGGGGAGAGGCATACGGAGGGTAGTGAAGGAGGTAGTTTGAACCTAAAGCCCTTGCTGCAAAGGTTAATAGCTCCCTCGTCAAACGCTACTGTGCCGAAAAGCGAGGACAAGAGGGGGGAAAAAAAGAACATCAACATTACTGCAAATTTCAAAGCACTGAAAATAGCTCTGAGAAATCCCGAGGATCTACCACCGGTCCTTTCTTTTCCCCGGGACATAGGCATTAGGGAAAGCTTCTCTGGGATGTGCTTGTGAGCAAGGCCAGTGGGAGCGGCGGCTGCCTTTGGGGGCGAGCCGGGTGGTGGAGAGGGGGGCTGCGGGCCGGCGCCGCCCCCGCCTCCCCCCCATCCCCCGCACCTGCAGCCTCTGGCTGCGCTGGGGACCCTGCTGCTTCTGCCGGCTCTGTGACCATCCCCCCGGGCCGTGTCGGGAGCAAACCCACTCCCAAATCCTCCCCCCACCCCCGGCCCCCGGGCCGTGTTCCCACCGGGAGCCGCGGCGGCCGGGCAGGGGCCGGCCCCGGCAGCCCTTTATGCTCAGCGGTCAGCAGCAGGGTTGTGGGTTTGCAGCTGCATGCAAATAAATCCCCGGCAATAATCTAATGCGGGTGCTGCCCCGACGACAAAGTGCCGACACAAACGCAAGTGCTTTTGTTTGGTTTTGACCACCTCGGTCTCGCATCCAAGGAAAATAAATAAAACTAGGGAGGGAGACGGAGAAAGTTGGTTAATAGGGGTGTTTCATCCAACTAAAACTGCTTTTGTGATATACGAGAACCGAAGATTTGTATCCTATACCTCTGCGAGACCCGCATCACCACCCATCCCAGCTGGAGAAAACGATTCCACCCGTGATGAGCAGGAACGAGGTGTCCTGTCAACCCGACCGACCTTATCTATTACGTTCACACGCATCTCTTCCCACAATTTTCAATTAATTACAGCTGCATTCCATATAGGACGGGGGGGTAGGGTGGATAATTTTGCACACTATCTTCTATTGCAGGTAAAAGGGGTTTTGTTTGTTTTACTTTTCTCCAAGAAAGGTCCGTTTGCACATATAGGGCAGAGTGGTTTGGTTTTTCCTTGCTCATCTTAAGCAAAAGCTGAGTAGAGTCAATGGGATGAAGAGGAATTAAAAAAAAAAAAAAAAAAAAAAAAAAAAGAGCGACAGGGGTGGGGAGGAAGGGGAAGCCTTTGAGAAGGAGCTGGAGTGAGAGAAGGAAAAAAAAAAAAAAAATCAAACCGCAAAAAAACCCCAGCAACACAATTCCAGAGAGGATGGGAGGGAATAGAGTTTCCCAATTGCCTTTCTGCGGACTGGCATAAAAAAAAGTCACATTGAAGGCTGGGGCGGGGGAGAGCTTTACTTTTGCGAAGTGTAAATCTCTAAGGACAAGCAGTACTTGATGATGCCTGGTGCCGCCCGCGACAGGCTCAGTCCCCGGGGTGGCCGGAGGCCAAGGGGTAGGCAGGGCAAGGGTGAGTAGCCCAGCCCGGGGAGAACCGCCAGTTCTCCCTCTCTTTCCATCCCTAACTTTTGTAAAGGAGGGGTCCTTATCATTGTGGAAAATCCCGTTTCCCTGGCAAAAGACGAGAAGTTTATCTCCAGTCAAAGTTCCCACTGAGGGTACGGGCAGCCAGGTCGACCCCAGCCGTGTCCCGGTCCACCTGAGCCAGTGCCCGCTCTGCTTTGGGGTTCCACCCTCTTGGAGGGGACGTTCCCCTGCAGCCGCCGTGCTGGGCACACACGGGCCGCCCTGTGACCAGCCGGCCAAACGGCGGCCCTCGAGCCTCCCCTCGGCGCATCGACCCTGGGAGCTTTCCCAGGCTTTGCCCGGCTGTCTCACGCCTTGCTTATCCCCAGCTTTCCCCGCTGAGCCCGCCCTGCGCCCCTAGCACCCAGGTCCCGCAGGCGGCGGGGCTCCCCGGCACGGCAGAGAATAGCCCTCCCCTTGGCGTCTCGGCTGCCTGTCTGCGCGACCCGGCTTTTCCTGCCCTCTGCCCTGCGGCCGCCCCTCTGGCCTCCCTGGCATTCACAGAGCCCTGCCCAGCTGTCGCTTGTCCCCTCGGGGAGCTATTTTCTTCTCTTCCCCAGCTTCCCTCTCCCCAGATGCTCCTTCACTCGGGGTGCAGTCGCCCCCCCGCGAGAGGACTCTGTGGACCCCTTCGGACTCGCTGCCCACCGCTGCCTCCTTTTCTCCGCAGCCAACACAAAAGCCCTGACCAAAGCGGCCAAGCAGAGACTACACAGCAAAGCCCACGCCCGCTGCCCTCCCCGTAGGGCGAACTCCTGAGGGAAATCTCCCTGTGGGGCTGCGCTCCTAAATCCTAGACTCTCTTAATCTTTGCAGCTTTTGGTAGGAGAAAGAGGAGTTTGTCGTCTAAGTTGCCCCTCGCACCTTTGTGTGACCTGACGCGGGCACCGGGACAACATTTCGCCGGTTTCTGCAACCCAAGAGGAGATCTCTGAGCAAGGGGGCCGTGGGCAGGGAAGTCTCCGGATCACCCTCTTCTCTACACCCCACGCACAGCCTTCTCGCCTTCGTCTTTGAAACTGTGTTCGAAACAGCAGCTGAAACACAATTAATTGTAACTGATTAACATGGATCAGTTTCGCCTCCAAAGCACTTAAAGTCAATTCAGCAGCCATAATAATAATTAATTCATTAATAAGTGCTATTGGTGCTTCATCACTAACGCCAAGAAAAGTTTCCCTGAAAAGTACAGGTGGCAGGGAGTGTTAAAATGAAAACATTTGCATGCAACTTTTTAACCAGAAGGGAAAGCACTTTGGTTATATTTGGAGACATGTGTCTCACACATTTCCCCCTTTTTTTGTAAACTATGTAAGAATAAACATTACAGCTCTGGGCTTTTAATTTCTCCAGATGGAATCATAAAGTACCTACTAGATTTTTGTTTTATATATATATACTATACAATTGAGGACACATGTCTGCTTTTCCTGATGAGGACCGAGAAGCAACTTAATTTGAAGGCATAACTACTGAACCACATTTTGAATAACACACTCGAACAAGTTCACTTTAAAAGGCAGGAAACCACTAAGAACAGAGCACTGAAAGTTGCTCCATCCCATTTGAGCTGCAGTGGAAGCTCACCAGCCTGACCTTCCCATACACTTTGTCTTTTCGCGCACACGTACAGAAGTACACACTCGCGGAGGTGGCAGGGTGCCTAGCTGTGGAGGGGGCTTTTCCAAAGCATTCACATCCCGGAAGGCTCCCCCCGCTCCCTGTAGCCTGAAGAGACTTCCCGGGATCCCACCCCCGGCGCGACGGAGGAGTCCTCTGATCCTCGGGTGACGTGGAGGTCTCTTCCTGCCCCCCCGGCTGAAGCAAGGGGTTCACTTACCCTCCCGGCGCTCTTCTCCGCTCCTCACACGCACACTTGCGCACCCAGCAAAGCGCTCTCGTGAAGGGCAAAAAGAGGGAGGAAGTCTGGAAACCTCATTGATCTTAGGGATCCAGGCTTGCTGAGGGGCAGGAGATCCTAGGCTTGGAGAAAAATAATAATAAATTGTTTTGAATTGTTTCTTAAAATCCAAGTTCAATGGGGTTTTTTTGGGTTTTTTTTTTTGGGTTTTTTGGAGGGGAGGGGGGTGGGGGAGGGAATGTTGGTGATGGAAATTACCAAAATACCCTACTCATCTTCCTAAATAGGCTCAGTCTCCCGCTTTCGTCTCCCCAGCTCCACCCCCCCTCCCCCTTTCTGACTTACATGTGTTTAGAGCAATGGCAAGGAGCACTCAACTATAGTCCTGGCAGAGGGTGCGTTTAAAGTGGGGATGATTTACTCCTCCAGAGCTCGGGTCCCGCGTGTGAGCTTCCAGCCCCGTGTCAGCTGGGCACTGCCGACAAACAGCCTTAAATATGCATAAGGAACAGTTCGCTTTCTTAAAGGAGAACTTACCCCACCGGCAAGTTCACAGCCCGATGGCAGGCACGGGAGGGGGGTGTTGCGGTGGCCTTTGCGCCGGGACAGCCCAAACCCCTTCTAGAGGTGGTCGCCTACACGCTCAGCGGCAGGGCTGGGGACAGCCAGCAGCCTGTCTGCTGGGGACCGGGCAGAGAAGCGTTGACTGGTCTGTCATGGATTAGCGAGTTGAGGACCAGCAGTTTCATACACCGACCTGTCCCTCCTGTCCAAAGCCGGGATGGGCGAGGGGAAGAGCTCAGGGCAGCCTCGCTCCGGCGGACCCCCGTGGCAGCCACTGACCGGCTGCCCGAAAACTTGTGGGGTCCTACACCGAGGGGAAACGCGGGACTGACTCCAAACAAGAAAAAAAAGTCGGGGGGAAAGAGTGGGACTGATTAAACACCCAGCCATCAGAGCCTAAGCAGGCTGTGAGCACCGCATGAGCAGCTTTTTGGAAAATAGAAGTAATGCAGGGGAAGGACGAGAGACTGCCCGCGGGTTTCGCCCCCCTCCCCGGTTGGGAACCGGCCGGCGCCTCCTCCCCGTTCCGGACGGGATGTTCTCCCGGTAGGAAGGACGGCTCCGCCGGGCCCCCGCTCGCCCACTTGCCCCCGACTTTGCCCTGGTGGCTCCCGAGGGCCAAGTCCCGGCAGCCGCCCGGGGCTGCGGGCAACCTCCGGCTCTCCCCGAGGGAAAGGGGCATCCCGACGCTGGGCACCGCTTCCCCCGGGTCCATCGCGGGGCCGACTCCCCGCGTGTCGGACAATAAGAGGGTTATTTCTTTTATTATTATTATTCTTTTTTCCCTCGCCTCTGTACACGTGGTTGTAAAGTCTGTAGCGCCATCTAACGGGAGGCGGAGGCCGGGCCGCTCCGCTCCACCCGGCGCAGGGGGAGAGGGGCTGCCGTGGGTGGGCAGCGCTCTTGGGAGCCAGGAGATGCCCCCGCATGAGGAAGGGCGCATATCCTGCCCATAAAACCTGCCCGAAAGGTGCTCTGTAGCCCGGCCGGGGGCTATCCTCCAGGAGCTTCCCCGGTTTTATTGTGTCGTTGTAGCTGTGGAGAGCTGGAAGAGCTATCTCTGTTTTGGGTGGGAGGCCAGGGAGGAGGAATGAATAAATTCCAGCAGAGTCTGACAGACTTGAGGGTGGAAGGAGAGGACCTCTCAACCCAGCACGTTTGACTTCTTTTCAGGGAGGTCAGGGAGGGCCCCGGCCAGCTGCTGCGTCTTACAAGCGAACAGGGTCCCCATTCTGCTGCTTTAGTATCCCAAGAAGCTTTTTGTTTCCAAAATTCTTGAGCATATGCTAATTTTTACAGTTAAATTATGATGCTGTCCTTTTGACAGGGCACTTGAGCCATGCCTCTGTCCACATCCAGATGGGAGGCATCTGACTTGATCACCCCAGTTCCGTTAAGTCACTGCATTAGCTGCCCAGATTAGGAGACTGTGCACCCCAGGCCTGTGACATGAGGAGTAAAAAGAAAAAGAGACTCTCCACAATGTTTGAGCTCATTCAAGGTCACATTCAGTCTCTACAGGTGCCTGCCTCACTTCAACTCTTGCCACCTCTAAGGCTTCAAGTAAGAATTAGAGAATGGCAGGTATTTCTGCTGAACAGGATGTGAGTTTTTCTTTAGGATTGAAGTTTTCTTTTTTTCTGCTTCTGCATTTCTGTTACAGGTACAGAATGTGAGCTAAGTCTTCAAATACACATACCAGTTTTACTGTGTTTACTTAGTCTTCTTTACATGCATGTTGGCAGGGGGTCCCAAAGAAGCACAGAAATCTTTCTGTCCATACCTCAAGTCATAAAATAGTGCTGTAGCCTTTGGCTAGCAACAACTGTATTTGCATGAGCCACTCAAATGGTATTTATTTTTCATCCCAGGTTGTCCAATGCTTTTGGATGTCACTTCTGCATGTGACAAATCCTGTGTCACTTGGATGGCCAGGCTAAATTTGCCCAAGTGATTTTGGCAGATTAAGTACCTGAGCATCACTGACATTGATTGACTCTGAATTGCCACTACTAAGGCCCAAGTCCTGCATGAGGTTTTTACTTCCTCCAGACAACAATGGGAGATAAAGGCTTAAACTAGGGTTACCAGTCTAAATTTTTTGTTGCATATTTAAGACCTCAGTCTTAAAGCCTGTACTGAAATACTCAGATTCTAACTCCCTCCTTATTTTGGTGTAACATCTGAAATACCTTTGATGGCACCTGCATCATTTGGAAATTGGATTCATCCACCTACGCCTATGCTTCTGAACAGAAGAGCAACTAATCATTTTGAAAAACCTAGACTTAAAAATTCAACTCTGAAGTCCCCTAATAGCCAGAAGCCAACATTTTAGGTGCTCTTTCCTGCTTTATTATATGGAGCAAGAACTTCCTACACACCAGAAGGAACTTTAAGTGTAAGGTGACCAAGACTTTATCCTTTCTAATTGTGCTGTACCACAGGCCACTGTATAAACCAGACAATTAAGCAACAGTAATGACTGCTTGATCAATACTTAGCTGCTTGGTCAAATTTTATCGGGTTTTGCATTTTCAGAGGTGAAAGTGTGAGTCGTAATTCCTGTCCCATGTCATTTTCTGACACTCTGTGAGCGCCAGCAATTAAAAATAACACAAATTTATTCCAGTATCAAAATAAGATTTGTAAATAAAAACTAAACTTCACACGAAAAAAATGAAATAGCATACCATCACTGATCTGGTTTTATCAACAAGAGAAGGTAATGTGTATAACAGACACGAACAGATTTTCATTCTTGACTCTGGGAATGCTCCTCTTCTTCAATGATTGGGAGGAAGGGTAATTTCTATCTGTGCTGAAAGGAAAATGCATTTTTGGGTTTATGGGCAATAGACAGCCTCCAAGATGTCTCAGAGTAGGCATGAAAAATGAGACATACTCCAGTTCATTAGCCACCTAGGAAGGGTTAGGCTAGTGAAGTTTATGGCTAGTTCCACTGAAGGATTTACATGTCTTAAAAGTTAGTTGCCTCAGTACTTGAATTTTAAGTGCCTTTCCCTAAGACTGGAATCCTTGATGTTGTGTTTGGCATCACAGGCTCACTATACTGTGAATTGAGCAGGTGTGTACAGACAAGTCTTTTGTGCCTTATCCAAAGCCATACTGCCCAGCAAAGGACAGGAACAGGGCAGAGAAGCCCAGGATTGTGGTTACGTTGGGAAATAGCAATTACGGGTTTCAGCTGAGAATATTTTTTAAACTAAGAAAGAAAAAGTTTTTCCTCCGCTTCTACATGAACAGTAATGAAAGAACAGCTACCCAATGCCTTTCAAATTGAGGATTCTTCATGTTTTACCTCACAAGGACTGCAAATCCAGAGGAATGGCACCTGGCACATTTTGCTGTCACAACTTCTAGCTTAGGAAGGGTCCTCCTGGTATTGGTGGTGGAGATCTACTTTGACCTCTACAGTAGCAGATAATAATTTGTGTCTATTTGGATTGGATATAAAGATTGTAATTCAATCTAAAATATGACACCTATTTTCTCTTACTATACAATCTAGAGTAACTTAGGGGTTTATAACTCAAAGGAGTTAAGCTTTGGTTTTTAATTACTTCAATGTTCTCAGTTTTCTCATACTTGAAAAATTAGGACAGTTCCTTGAGCTAATTTAACACAATGCATTTCCCAGGTCAGCCCCAGGAGGGCCACAGGCAGGATTGTGAAGAGGCAGGGGCTGCAGCAAGTCAGAGGTATCTTTCACTGTACAGCTGATGGGGCTGAGCCCATCATAAGCTTTTGAGTTCAAATTTCTGAAGCTGCAGTGGCAGGTTTCTGTTTCTCCAAAGTCCTTTGATCAGTTATTGGTGACTTATGTGACGAAACTCTGGTTTTTGGCAGTTTCCTTTGTTTGTTTGGTTGGTTGGTTTAGTTTTGTTTTCTGCGGGGTTATTTTGATTCAACTGAAAAAACACCTCTGTCAGAACCAAAGGCTTCTCTCGTTGTTCTTCCCATTCCAGTACAGAAAGACAAGGAGCCAAACCAATTTGGGGTTCTTCTAGTAAAGCAAGGAACATACATATTCCTTTGTTCAAAATTGAAGCAACTTCATCCACTTGAAGTTATTCAATTAAAATTGGAGTAGTTTTCAGAAGTGCTAGGGAATAAGTAGACTCAGCGGGTTCTCTGTAATTCACAATCCCTTCATGTAGATGCCAATGTTTTGACTTGGCTGACTATCTTTAATATTTGGGTTTAAAACTTTTGGCCAATGTGTTCTGTTTCCTTAGGGCCCTCTAATCTTTAACTTTTACCATAGAAAAATCTTAATGTTTTCAAGGTTCCATCTTTCTAGCAATATGGTTTGAATCAGATACACTGCACAGAGACTATTTTGATTTTAAAAAAGAACAACCTTATCGTTTTATTTCTGCAGGTATGAATAAAAATCTGATAGATCTTATGTTTAGAGCTTGCCTTCTCTTGATAGCAGACAGCATGAGGACTCTGATATGGATCAGTGATACAACATGTTTTCCTTCATTAGAAACACAACCCCAACATTAAAAACAGCCTGCTGAAGAATCATATTCATTTAGTAATCATGTAATTTCACAATCAAGGGGTTACTATCCCTCCCCCTACCCCAGCCTCCCTTTAGAACTGCCCATTTATGGACAACATCTGATACCAATAAGTTCATGATACCTATTTCTAAAAGCAATGCCTGCAGTTCAAATGGGGCTTTAGCAGTTGAGTTATCAGATCCAGCACTAACTGCAGATGGGATTTATCTTCACTAACTTTAGCCATATACTAGTTAATGTGTAGGCCAAGTCTTGGCTCCTTCTGCATTCAGTGGAGAAAGACGGAGGGCAATTCGTGCCAGCTAGCTTAGGCACCTACTAAAGGGAGGGATGAGTCACCTTTTGAAGTTGCCTGCACTGCTCAGTCAATTATAGCAGGCAGACAGGCAGTTAGCTTAGTTATAGCATATCTGACCAGATGGCTGAAGTTAGGGGAGATGGGTCCTGTTCTACCTATCTGTAGGCAGTGTGGATAAGGACGTGCTGCATTCAGCACTGGCTCAGGGTTCAGGACTAGTCAAGGGGTCCTGTTATCCCTGAGTGTTAATGTGTTTTGCCCATAACAAACAATATCTCTCAGATAGGTTCAGGAAAAATGACCCCAGCCTGTAGCTCATTTGATCAATTTACAGTGGTACCAACTGAAATGCATTTTTATTTTGGCACCCTTTGCTTGCAATCCAGGCTGAAACAATTCTTAGAAACAGGTCTTACAGTTTTTTCATGACAGGGTGAATTGAACCCTCCCTTTTGTTCAAATATTTTCTGCAGAAAAACATGAATCTAGGAGCCAGGCATTAAACAAAACAAAGACTTCCAAACCCCAAACCAAAACCAGGCAGAAATGCATATAGGAACACCTTTTCATATGGTTGCAATGGATTGAAATATAACCCTTTACCCATGTCTGGCACACAGAACTTGTATAGAGTTAAATCTATACCATGATACACTCAATTTTTTCCCTCGCTTTCCAGTTAGCAAGACCCCATCAAGCAGGAGGCATGAAGGCAAGGGAGATGCAGGACTAGGAAGTGGTAGGAGAAACATACATGCACCAAAACATTTCATGTGCTACACTCCGAGGCATCAGCTGGAGCCAGGTGGTGGTGGTGGGATCAGTCACATTTACTTTGGGAGAGCATCAGGCTGAGTCAGTCTGCAGCACTGGGTTGGAAACAATTGTCAGAGTCATGGTGTAGACCAGACAGGTGAATCTCAAGAGTGGAGCATGACACAGAAAATGGCTGGCTAACAGGGGCAGAGGCATAACTAAGCACCTTCAGAATAACATATCTGGGGGAAAAAGGAGGGCAGCTGTTACTATTATTGAAAATTTCTCTCCAAGGACCTCTCTGGAGAAACAGCAGAAGCAGATGGACCCTGTGGGCAGAGAAGAAAATACCTACTTGCTCATCTGTAAGGACTTCATATATATGATCCCAGTGAAGCCATTTGGTATCTTCCTATGGCCTCTTGCAAGAGGAAGAGCAAGTCTTTAGCTCTGCAAGTAGGTTTAGGCTCAAACTGGCAAAGAGCAGCACTGCATACACATGAAGTGGAGAGACAAATATCCTAGGCAACTTTATTTTCACTTTTGATGATGTTTGACTAGCAGGTAGGTAGTGAATGGGGCTTTTTCCCTATGTAGGACATAGCCAGTCTGAATATTTCAGATGGCAAAGTTCAGCTGAGTAGTCAGACGAGTCTGAGAAAGATGTTTTAAATTTTCCATGAAAACCCACGTTCTTCCTCTTATATGACTCAAACTTCAGAATATGGCTCCAAATTGAAATGAAAAGTTTTTTCAAGATTTGTGTCTTTCAGTTCATGTTTGGCAAACTAGCAATAGTTTGGAACTGAAAAGCTGAGAGAAGATTTACTAAACACTGAAGGAGACCTGCAGACTTCTTTCATTATACAAAGCTCTCCCTTTAATCTCTCCCTCGGATATTCAGCCGTGGTTGAGCCCACAAGACTAACTTGGACTAGCAAGATCTCTTCTTGCCGCAAACACATAGATTTGCTTTCAACTGATGACTTTAACAGCTAGAAAATATTTTTCTGCTTTTGTTGATTTCTTGTGGTTGGCTTGTATCTTTCTTCTTGTATTTGTTGGTTTGTTTTTTTTTTTTTCCAGCTTAGAAAGACAAGTTATTCAGGCCTCTTCTTGTTTCCTAGTGTTCCACTTCAAGGTGGATATTAAGGAAAGGGTTTTCACCCAGAGAATGGTTGGGGCCTGGAGCAGAATCCCCAGGGGAATGGTCACATCACCAAGCCTGACAGAGTTCAAGAAGCATTTGGACAACACTCTGAGGCACAAGGTGTGATTCTTGGGATTGTTCTATGCAGGGCCAGGAGTTGGGCTTCAGTGATCCTTGTGGGTCCCTTCAAACTCAGGATATTCTGTGATGATCCTATGATTCTAAGTTATGCCATTCACAGAATATTCTGAGTGGGAAGAGACCTACAAGGATCATCAACTCTTAAGTGAATGGTCTGCAGAGGGATCAAGCCTGCAACCTTAGTGTAGTTGCAGTTCTGCACAGCTGAAATTGAGCTTTCCTAAGCATGGGTGCTCAGAGCTGCACACAAGGTCTCCTTAAGTTTTCTGCTAAAGCATTAACACTTTCTGATATCTGTCTCACTGGATTTTAGTTGCCTGTTTTGATGTCTGGGTCATACTGTGACATAAGAATTACTTTGCATATCAGGGCCAGGTATTTGTGTTTACTTATAAGCTTGGAGCACCTAGGGGAAATTGTACTGCAAGTAGTAACTTTTTATTTACATTTTTTGTTTAATCTTTACCAGTTTTCAGAGTCTTGACATGCTTTTTATTCAATTAATGATACCTCTAAATGCCTCATCTTTAAAAATTTAATGTCAAAATTTAAAAATAAAATTTAAAATATGAAACAAGATTTGTCCTTACACTTAGTTTGATGTGCTTTCCTAATTGCTTCTGTCCAGCCTTGTGATGCTTTTCTTTTCAGTGGTTTCTGTATGCCATGAACCAGATCCTTACTACACACACAGTTTTTCTGCAGAGCTCCAGCTAACAAATAGCATCTTCTGCGCTGCTGTGCCAAACACTGTAGTGAAACACAAGTGAAGAGCATTACACTGTTCACCTTGTGTAGGATATCATCCAAAAAAGCTTAGGAAGGTTGTTGTGTGATCTTTCCTGTCACATTTAATTCCATTCCTTGCCTAAGACCTGGTCTTTCTTTTAAAAGGCATAACCTAATGTACTAGCAGTTCTCTTGAAGTGGTTACACAGCTAGGCTTTCTCTTTTGTTTGGTACACAGATTCCCAAAACTTTTAGTTGCTCAGACCTGTAGAAGCTGAAGGCTTCTCTCACATTTTATTGCCCACACTCTGCAGTCCATCTGATTTCTATAATCAATTCCAAAAGTTTACCAAACTGCCCTTTTGAAATGCAAAATCTTATTAGCAGAGTCAGTTATTTGTTCAATTTAGTTAGGAAGTGTCAGCCCCTGATTACTTGAACCAAGGTCCTTTTCTTTTTTTTTTTTTTTTGCACCTATCTATTACCAAAACCAAGTCTCAATCAACATTACTTTTTAATGGTTCTGGGAGAATTTGACATTTACTGGCTATTACATCCATAAATATCTGGAGTCCGACATTTTTAGTGGCGGTTGTTTTTGATCCATATTTGGGGAGGTAAAAATTTCCCTGCATAATACAAGCTCAATAGAACTTATCTCTCTAATGGCATCACTGATGCCTTTTACACATAACCAGAACAAAATCAAGGGGCTTGCACTGTCCAAGTACTCTCCTTTACCAGCTTTTCCCAAAATGGTTTTAACTGGAATAAATTCTGTTTTTTGCATGCTATCCTTTCTGAACATCTTTCTTCGCAGTGTTTCATATCATTAATGCACAGTTCTCTGCCACCACCTTCACCTTTACCTCTGCTCTTCTGAATAATGCATGTGCTTGGAGACCAGTGTTCCAGCTGTGATTGCTATTCTGTTCTGTTACGAGCGTGTACCTGTCCCACCTAGTGCCCTGCCAGCTTATTTTATGCTCTTCCCTTTTTTGGTAGAGATATTGTTCCTAAAATTTTCTCTACCCCATAACCACAGTTTTGTCAAGACCTGAACCTGACACTCACTGTATTGCCACCTTGGAAGCAGTTGTCTTCACAGTTTGCACTTTCTTTATTCTTATTTCCTGCCATTCTGATCACTTAAATTTCTTTATCCTTTGGCATACCCTCACATACCTACTTTCTCCTCTGGTGCTCTATGGGCATGTGGAGATTATTCAAGTCTTTGACTCTGTACCCTTCCTTTCTCAGTTCAAAGCTCTGCTTATCAGTTCTGCCAGACTTGCTTCCAGAAGGCTGTTTCCACAGCTGCTTAGGCAGAGTCTGTCCTTCAAAAAGGGTCTTCTTTCAATAAATACATCCCAATGGTCAAACACTGCCAGTCCTTTGGCTATCTGTTGATCTTTCTTAAAGCACTCTTATTTTTGGCCTTTTTAAAATTTCCTATAGTACCAGTAAATTCTAGACCCTAGAATAAATTATTAATTAAATAAGCCACATTAAGAAAGGAAAATTAAAAATATAATGGCATCAACCCAAAATCTTCATTAATCTCCAGTTCTAAAAGTAAACTCCCTCATGCAATAAGGCAGCCCAGAGAGACAAATGAGCAGCAACCACAACCAGCAGTGAATATTCTGTTCCAGACCCCTCAGGACTTCCTGTCTATGCAGAAAGTTTTGCCGTCCTTGCTGTGTCTGTCAGAAACATGAAAACAAATGCCTGAGGTGAACAGAAAAATATCAGGGAAAAAAAAAAGCATTTTTTCTCGTTTATTTATTATTTTGTTCATCAAAACAGTTCCACTGAGGTGGTTCTGTTGGCATTATATTAGTGTAGGTTTGCTGGAAAACCCTTTCACATGTGATAGACAAGGTCTAATGGAATAGAAGAGGGCAGGGACTACTCCATGTCCGTTCTGCTTTGGAGGGTGATTCAGCAGGGGAGGCTTTCAAACCACATCAGTTTTGGGTAGAAATGAATGTGATGTGAGAAAGGGCAGGAATAGCCCCCAGAGAATTAAAAAAGGCTGCAGTGGATGCCCTCATGGATGTTCTCTGCTCACAGAACTACCTCAGATATCAGCACTCCTGAGCCACAGGCTCAACAAGCTCAGGAACAACTTCTGACAAGCTAATATTTTGCTTATGCTAGACTATGAAAAAACTTATGAGTGGCTTCATAACAAGGGCAAATAGGTAAAGAAAAAACACATGCAGTTGTAACGGAACCTGAAGAAGCAAGGTAGTCACTTGATTTGGGGAGACAAAACACATTCAAGGTTTGCTTTCCCTTTTCATTCTTCTCTCTCTGCCTCCTCCATGCCCACTCTCTTTTAGCTTCCTTTTCTTTTTCTTTTCTTTTCTTTTCTTTTCTTTTCTTTTCTTTTCTTTTCTTTTCTTTTCTTTTCTTTTCTTTTCTTTTCTTTTCTTTCCTTTTCTTTTCTTTTCTTTTCTTTTCTTTTATTTTCTTTTCTCTTCCTTTCTTTTCTTTTCTTTTCTTTTCTTTTCTTTTCTTTGTTTTTCTTTTCTTTTCTTTTCTTTTCTTTTTTCTCCTCTCCTCTCCTCTCCTCGAGTCTCCTCGAGTCTCCTCTCCCCTAAGACTCATATTTCTGTGGAATATAAAATGACATGGTTGATGTAAACTCACAGTAAAATTTGATTGAATGAAGTGCAAAAATGTATTGGCACTACAAGCAGCTTTGTATTGTAATTAATTCAGAACTGATGTGTGAATTCAGAAAAAAAGCCACAGTGTTTCTGAAAATACTAGCCCTTTTTTTTTGCTTGGTGGGATTTTTTTTATTTTTTGTTTTTTTGGGTTGTTTGTTTGTTTGTTTTGTAATGTGACAATTCCTGTTAGTTAAAATACCACCTAAAGAGTCAAAATAATGTAATTTTGTATATGATCATCATAATAAGCATATGTTATAAATATTGAATAAAGTTCTCTGAGGAAGCAGCCCCCTTGGTATTTGGATCTCTGAGTTATGCCTCTAGGTTTAACAGTAAATTAAGTGAAAGGAAGTGCAGGCTAGCAGGAGTGAGTAGTTTTCATATCTGGTCCAGTTACCAGTTCACACTGAACTTCAGAAAAGTGATTTCAACTCTCAGTATCTGTAAAGTCAGAAATGTGCTAATATTTTCTGTCTTCCTGGGCTTGCAGAGGGTTCTTAGAAAAATCCACAACACACTGACATACATGTAAATCACAGCTGTTGAGTAACTGTGATCAGCAAGGGAATGGACCTGTGAAGACTTGAAGTAAGCTGGCCATTAACCACATTTCAGTCAGCTATCTCTCTCTACTCAGAGACTACTCTGCTTAAATGGGAAGAGCAAGTTTCAACCAGAGTGCTGGCTCCCAGGGCTGCAGGTAGAGGGCTGTATGGTCAGCCAGGTGATGCACTGGTCTTATCTCTTCTAGCCCACCTGAAGGAAGGCTCTGGACATCTGCAGTCAGCTTCAACCCTCAGTGCCCACCCCATTTTCCTCCCCTGCTTTCTGCTGCCCAACAAATGTATGGTTAAGCTGAATGGTGAAGATCAGAAGTTCAGAGAGGCTGACTCTCGTTAACTTTAGCTTAAACATGCCACTGCAGCTTGGTGAAGTTTAATTCCTAGGGGTGGCTCCAAAAAGTTTCCAGCTGCAGGATTTCCTTCAGCACTTTTTCCTAGGCAGAACATAACCTACTTATTTTCGCCTTTAAAGGCCTCAGAGGAACAACCAAGCAGAAAAAAATAAATCCATCCATCCATCTATCCATCCATCCATCCATCCATCCATCCATCCATCCATCCATCCATCCATCCATCCATCTTAGCTACAAAGACACTACTTCTGTCTCAGCTTGTTCTCTAGCTGCTAATCACTAGAAGATATGAGAGTGTGTCAGAGAACAATGGCTGCATTTTTTGGCTTTGTAATTTTTTCTAAACATCTGCTATTCGTCACCATCAGAAGCAAGAGTCTAGAGGGATGTTGGTATTATCCAGTATGACCATTCCTATATTTTGATATTATGTTCTGATAATTTGGCCTTACACAGCCTCAGGAAGCCAAGACATGGTAATATCTGAGCAAAAGGGCATGAATCAAATGTTGCTGCCAAAGCCCATTCACTAATATTTTGGAATAAGCACATAATAAAAATGATGAAGAATCCACCCTTCAGCTTGGCTGTTTGCTGCAAATATTATAAGGGTATTAAACTAAACAATGGCTTGTACTCATCTGGCTCTCCAGATGTTTTCTATGACTCTTATTTTCTATCAATCAGTTAACCATGGTTTTTGCTTTCCTTAGCAATGTATTTCCAAATCACAATCGAAGAAACTAACGGCAAATAATAAGGGCTAGATTGTATTTGATTGCTGCTAGATGTTCATGGGAAAGGAAACTACAAGAAACACTGCCAATCCTTCACACTGGCAGACCAGCCAGGAACACTTCCAGCCCCCCTGACTGCCCCCGCAGTGCACTCCATGCCAAAGGGGCTGAACAGCGGTCGCGTCTGATGGGGAGACCCTACGGCTAGCAGTGGAGGGAGACGTGTCTGATTGCTACACAGGACAGGAGATACAGAATAATTTATTCCTCTTTCCACTCAGTCCTTTATTACAGCCTGCCCAGCTCACTCAGAGACACAGCAGGCTTCAGTCATTTAGTTTATCAGTGGCTGTTTTTAGCCTGGCTCTATGAGCAAGCACAGCTCATATAATTGCTCTGCGTGTGCATGTGTGTGCAGAGTTGTCTAAAAACTTGTACTTTTGTACCCACTGGGTAATTGTAGCTGAACCTGGCAGAAAGGTAGAGGTTCCAGAGATAATCAAGTTGGTAAGTTTTTGCAAATATAGAAAACTGAAGAGTTTTTCTACTGATGGAAAAGCTGAAGCCCACGCTCGGTTCTCATTTCACACAGAGAGAATCCACCTGGGAAAGAGACTGGATGTATGTGAAGGAAAGCTTCAGTCAGAGCTTATACCTTATTAGATATAAGGGAATCCACTCTACAGCCAAGGCTTCTCTCCCCTATGGATTCTCCAATGTCTGATAAGGGCAGAATTCACAGTGCAGCAATAGTATAATTCATTTAAAATGTCAGTCAGCCATGAAACACTAACTCCATTGGAAACTAGGCTTCCGGAATAATTCTGGTATTCATGGAAATACTTGTTCCCTCACATACTGCAAAGCTCCAGGAGGAATTATGGGTGTTTCTCCATTGCTTCCAGTCTCCAAGCTAACTCTCTCAGAACTATCTCTGTCCAACAGTAGACTGGGTCTTTCTAGCTCCCACAGCCTCTGGAGACTTCAGAGAGGAAAGTTGTACTTCACTTCTTCCCTCAGAGCCAGGCTCATCAAGCATAACTTGTCTGAAGAACCTTATTCACAAAAGAGCTCCCCGTTCCCTTTTAGGCACAGAAGGGTATTAAAAAAAAAAAAACCAAAAAAAAAAAAAACCAGCTTTCTCAATGGCTTCCTGGCCAGAAAGAATTGCTGGCTGCTGAGCACTTGTGGAAAAATGCTCTATTGAGAAGTGTAAATGAGAATGGAATCTTTCTGAAAATCTGGATCCAACAGGGGACTATTGGCACTTGGAAGTTTGGCCCTCATTTCTTTTGAAATACATAGCTCTTAAATGAGCAAAATCAGAAGTGATTTTTCAAGTCTCCTGCCTTCATTTCCCCTTATTCCCAGGTAGCACAGAAAATACTTGTGGTATTGATGTCAGGCATTATGCTCAAACCAGAAAAAAAAAAAAAGGACACATTTCAGTTTTCTGAGTGCTCAGGTTTCCTCTAGATACTGTTTTAAAAACAGACTCATTAGGAAATTCCCCAATTATTTGTATTGTCTTCCCATGTTAAAAGACAGAATGTGATTTCTTAATTTAAATATTATTATTGAATAGGGATAGCTATTCCCTGCAGAATGAATGGATTATTCCGATCCACTCAGGGATCAGCATTATTTCTGGCTGCTACATTTCCCTGGGAATGCATACTAATGTCATGATAGGTATTTGACAGTGGTATTAAAAAAGTAAGAAAGGAAAGAGACGTATCAAGTCATTCGATTAGTGATAAAGAGAGAGCGGGAGATCAGCACCTGGAAACACATGCAAGTTCTCCCATCAGAGAGAATCCCATTTAAAATGTAACAATTCTGACACCTGATCTTGGCAGAATGTAAGTCAGGGCTGATTTGTCACAGATCTGCATGGGAGCAGGGCTTCAATGACAAAGAAAGCAAAATTTACTTTCCATATAGCTACACAGTGCCGTTTGACTTCAATAGGCATTGCAAATACATGCTGGGAGTTAAACTCTGACTCTGCTAAAAGTCAGGGTTGCAGGAGATTGCACTGAGATTGTAGGCAGGACAGATCAGATATTACACAAGCAAGAAGGAAATACAAACCTCACAGAATTAACATATATTGTCACATTCTATTAAGGTTTTCTGTAGGGCTAGATCAGATTAAATGCATTGAATCACAGTCATCTTACAGCATATGAAAATATTGTCATGGATAGAATTTTTCATTAGTGAATAAAATGCAGAATAATGAACAGTAGACAAAAAAGTGAGAAGATGTAAAGCCAATCAAAGGAAGGGCAGATGTTTAAAAAGTCTTTTGCTATTCAGGATTGTGATCCAACAAAAGCAATTATGTTTCTGCTTTCTCAATTTCAAAACAGCAGAAAAGAGCTTTGAGGTTTTTCCAGTGCTTATGGTCTATCTCCACACCGTTAACTGAACAGAAGGTAACATAATACCAAACATAGCCAAAGGCAACTGATTCCATGCAAAGCTTATAATTTGGGACATCCAGTGAGTTAAAGGGGATCGTAATCAAGAAGGAGATATATATATATATATATATATATATATATATACTCAAAAATTGCCAAAGAAGTCTATAAGAAGCCTAATTAAATTATCTTATAAATCTGGAAGAGGAATCATAAAAAGAAAACTAAATCAGTGCCTACAGGTGGAATTTCACTTGGTAACTGCCCTCTGAACTCGTGAGAAAGATAATGTGTGGAATTTTGTTGAGTAATGACTGGCATGTGACTGCAGAAAAACAATAGACTCTCTTGGCAAAATACTGAATATTATTTTTGCTCAAAATTTTATTGTGTTATTTTGAATGGATAAATATCTGAGCTGTAATTATAAATATAGTCCACCACACTTCTCCAGTATCCCTAGCCATCCACCTAGACAAAAGTGAGGCTGAATATGGAAATCTTCACTGAATGCAGTATATGTATGGCCCAATATGCTATAGCACAGAAAGGAACATGACAGAATAGCAAGGGAAAAGATTAAATGCCAGTAGTTCTATATTGTGAGAGAAAAACTTTCTTATTAATACTTATGCTGGTCTGCTGTAAAGAGATGCTGCTTGCTAGTCAGAGCAGCACCCTAATAAAAATGGTGAAGGTCTCATTTCACCCTTTGCAGTAGTCATGCAACTTATTAAAACTCTGCCATTGAAAGTGGTCTGCAGTGAGAGACAAGCACATGCAGCCATAGAATAAAAAGTTGAAGTCCATGGAATTTTTGCCAGGGACTTCAGTGGGGCTGAGATTTTTCTCACAGTTTTTCTCCTCTTTCTCTGATTCTTGTTCTGCTTTGCTATTTAAACAACACAGAATACTTCCCTCTTCCTTGGCTCCTTCATCAAGGGAGGAGGAGGAGGCATAAAATCTCCTTTTTTGCAGATAAGTGGGTAGAACTTCTTCAAGGCACCATAAGATCAACCTGAGCACAATCCTGAACAGTCTCTTACAACTTCAGCAAAATGTAGGTGCATACTGAAGGTCACATAGAAAATCCTGCCAATCTCTATTAGGTGTCTCCCAGGCAGGTGTGTTGCTGGGTGTCACTTCCTAAGGTGCCCAGTACAGTCCCACTGTATCTGTCCAGCCACTCCCTCCCACAGCCAGCTCAAGTAAAAAGGAGTGTAACCTCCTGCAGGCAAGGGAGTTGGAGGCCTGCTTTCCTATGTAGCCAAAAGTGCTAAGGTACAGTGAAAGCAAGGACAAATCCTGGAGCAGGTCCTGAGTGTTCAGGAGAACAAGACCCTTGGTCTTGCCAGAGAAATAAAAAATGAGAGACCAATTGCTGCCCCAAAACACAGGCTTTGCCTCATTTTCCTGATCTCTGTCTGAAGCAAAGTAGTGCTATCATGTGTTTGTTTGGTTTGGGTTCGGTTTGGGAGGGTTTTTTTGCAATATGTAGAAGAAAAAGCAACAGCCCTCTAGTTTTGCATTTTGAACTGGTCCTGATACAGGGTTACATAGTTAAACCATTCCTATTTCCTTTCACAAGCTGAGCCTCCCTACCTCATACCCCGTTGGGTAAGAACCTATGGGGTTTGCTGGGGAGGTCCACAGGACCATAACATAGGACTGGTCTGGGTTTTGACAGCAATTGAGAGCCCTTCTTGTTTTCTAAGGTACATGGTGCTAACTAGAAGCTTTTGAATGTGAAGGGGTGTAGTTTCATTACTCAGGATCAGCTTACAATAAAGCAGTTCCCCATCTGGCTTGGAAAAAAGACAAAACAGGCTCACCTCCATCTGCAAAAGACCATGTCAGCATAGTCTCATATACTCTTGGTCTCAGCATTCTCAGCCACTTCCTTTCAAACACAACAACCGCTGTCTGCCCTTTGTGCAGTTGCCTGGCAGCTTGAATGCTTTGGGAAACAAAAGTTTTCAGTTCTCTTGATTTTGAAGGTCCCTTAAGGAGACTCTCACTGAGAAAGAGGAGGTATCAGGGAAGAGGACCACATCTTACTTTGCACTGAAGTGAGTAGCAGTGAAGTCGAGGAGTCTATGATTGCAGAGCTAAATAGAGCAAAGGCAAGGCACTGTTTTAACATTGAGTGCAGATAGGGAGGGGCTAACTTCAGGGTTCAGAGCCTCTCATTCTCAGTGGGAATACTTATTAACTGCACTACTCATGGCACTCCTTTCTTCTACCTCTGGCTCTATGGTCCATGCTTTTTTAGTGACTCAGATAGCAGAGAAAACAGAAACACTCCCTCTTTGCTATTCCCATTCTCATCTACATCCCTCTGATGAAAATACTATCTCTACATTATTGTAGAATCTGCTGAGATAGGGCTCAAGTCACACTTCTATGCCTTGTATTCAACTGATTATTAGCTAAAAGTGGTATCACCATGAACCTCATCCCAAAGGAGAAAAGAAACAAGCCACCTGCCTTCGAATGTGCAAGTAAGATAGCTAAACACAGGACAGTTTGGTTCAGAAGCTGATATTCAAAGGCACACTTAACTGCAGCTCTGATGTGGAGCAAAACTCCCCTTACTGGGATTTCTTATCAGCTTCAGTGACATACTTAGCTTGCTATGCCCATGCTTAGGGTATATTTACATTGGTGACTATAGGCAGTCATGTCTGCTCCATCTGTGTTCCTGGCCGAATGAATATATGGCATTATCTTCCTGGAGATTAGCCTTGTGAGCTTAGGTCCAGAACTGTAGCTGTATGGGTACCCACAGGAGCAGGCAGAGGTCTCACTGTACCCATCTTTGAAAGGTTACTTTTTAAGTGCTAGATTTTGCCAGTCAGTGTCAAGGGATTTTAAGCTTTTTCTACTTGCCTGTTCCTTAGCCCCTGCTTGTGTCCTAACCCAGGAATTTTCTCAATGCTGATATCTAAAGCCAGAATGCCACTCCCTAAGCTGGATCTTCGAACTGTTGGGTCGGTTTGTGTGGACACACTTGAATTATGTCAGCTGTTAGCATAAGCAGAGTGTGAGTGGTGGCTTAGACTGACCTTTGCCCAGGTTATAATGGGCTATTATAATAGCCATTTAACCTGTGTCCTATGTCCTTGAAAGCTAGGCTCATTGATGACACAAAAGTGAGAGGTCAGATTAGACATCAAAGAACCTGCTGCTTCTCCAAGAATCAGCAGTCATCCCCACAGTTACCCAGTGACAGCAGCATCCAACTATGGTTCCTCAACACGTTTTACTTCTTCCCCTCCCCTGTTACAGCTTGAAAAGCCCTAAGGGCCTGGTCTTCTTTCTCTTCCTTGAGGCAACAAAACAAGGCATCTTGGTTTATCCCAGGCAGGATGTGGTATGCTGTCACACTCCAAATGTGGCAGTCTCTCAGAAGCCTGGGCTGAGAGACAGAAGTAAATATCTGAATGGTGGTGGCAAAAACAACAACACAGTGAAACAGCACATCAAGACTTCCCCTCAGCACAGAGGCACCCCCTCATTGCTGAGATAGGTTTACTCTGTTCCTGTTTCACTCTCAGGAAAGCAGAACCCTGCTTCCTTACCAGCCTGCCTGATGGCTCACTGAGTAGGACATGCTCCTCCCGACAGTGCAACAAGTGGCACCAGTTGAGAAGTAGTTTAAAAAGCCATCCCTTACTACCTCTCAGATAACAGTTGGTGCCTTCAAGCAGAGAAACCTGCCAGAGTACATGCCATTTGGATCACAGCGTCGGGAGAGTCACAAAGCTCATCAGGACAAATCCATAGGCAAACATCCAGTGTACACAGAGCTTTAAGGGTCTTGCTCAGCACTATGAATTTTGATTCAAGAGCTAAGCACCCCCTTCCAGGTATCACATAGCTGGCTGAGGACTGCTATTAGATGAGATTTTCTGCTGATCAGGGTAAATAGGTGGATGCACTCAGCTGTATCTGTCCAGAAGTTTGTCCCCCTTCCCTTTTCCCCCCTTTCCCCAGATATTACAGCCCATTTGGTTTTACAATTTAACGCATTCTGATTGCTTCTTGACTTCCAGAAAGTGATTCAGGTTTAAAGAGAAGAGCTTTTGGAGGTGGTCTTTTCTGCATGGCTTCTTGTATTATCCCAGGAAAATTGCACTGGGTAAAGCTTAGAGGAACAGCTAGAGAGCTCATTTCAGCTTTTTGTTTCTGGGATTCATGTTGCACTGTAACAGATTAGCTATTGCATCCATGAGGGTTTTGAAAAGGGAAAGGAAAATACAGAAACACCTCAACTGCACCCCTGCTCTGCCCCCACTAGGCTCCTCTAAATGGTTTCTGTAGGAACAGATGGCATAGGAATAGGCTCTGTCAGCTTTGTATGAGCTAGGAACTCCCTTGTGTCAAGGGAATCCTTGAATGGGGAGATTCAGCAGCTCCCCAGCTCTTTCAAAGTGGGTCAAAATGATTTAAGAATCTGGCCCATTGCAGCCTCATTTCCTCTGAAAATCATACCAAACTGAGGGGGTGGTGGGGTGGTGAGAAGATAGAGAATAAAATTTCAAAGAGGATCAAAATATGCCATTTTAGCTTTTGTATGTATAAACATGCATAATATGACATTTTGTTTAGACAGTTATTTAAAAAGAAACTTACAATCTTTTTAATTAACACAAATGCAAAGGAATAGGCTATAAATATGAACACAGGAAGGTAGGAGTTGACAGCACACAGCCTTCCAGACAATCTTTTTTTTCAGTTGTTATGTTATGGGGTATAATAAAATTTTGTTTTCCTTTGCAAATTTTCCATAATGATTATGTTTGTTTTAGGTAACAAATTAACTGTAGGTGACATTTTTTTTCCCCATGTATCATGTTGTGTCAGAAGCCCTCACCTTACAGCTAGAGTGGGAACAGTGAATGAGATTAAAGGATGAAAGAAAAAGAGAGAGCAAGATCACCATATGGGCAGAGCATACCTGAATGGTGGATGTGATATACCGTCTAATTTATGTTGCTACCACTATTAAAACATCTCTGGCTCCAAGTCTCATCACCTTACCTCACCTTACCTCTGCCGTTCCACTGCTGCCCACTTCGCTTTACCTCTGCTGCCTGTCTGCCTGACTTGTGAAATGCTAAACACTTTTGATATTTACCTGTTTATGACTAAATTGCAAAATGATCTGTTTAGTTCTGTTCTAAATTAAGGTCTACATTAAATGTCATAGCATTTATCTTTCATAAAATGAGACAGCAAGGACACTAATTTCCCAGGCACTCAATCACTGCCCGGTGCCATCGGAGAGAGTAGCTATGGAGGCGCGTGCCCGCCATTCACAGCCGGCTTGACAGCACCCAGGCGGAATCATAAAAGTCAATTAATCATTAAAAGCTGTTACCAGCCTGTATTGAACTGCTGTGGCACAAAATGTTAATCAGCCCCACATCAATACCATAAATTCCTGCAAATTGGAGTGGTCGATAACGCCGAGGCCGGGCAGGTCGATGGGAGGGCGCAAGGCCTCTCCGCCAACATGGTGGCTGGGCAGCCGGCCTGTCCTGTGCTGGCCCGCTGGGGCTGAGCAGGTGCCGATGCATCACTGCCCTGATGGGTCTGTCAATAACACCGAGCAGGGGAGGGCAGCTCTCACAATTTAATCGCTCGAGGCACCGTGTGTCGCTGCATATGTGGCAGCTTAAAGCAGGGCCAGGTCAGTAGCTGCCCAGGGACGGGATGGGGCGGCTGGCGCCGTATGCCATTAACCCGGGCGCTGCTGTGGAAGGAGTCACCTGGAGCTCCTTGGCTTAGGAAACTGTTCCCTGCTGAGTTATAATGTTACTCATGAATGGTCCTGGAGTTGTTCATTAATTCCCTGTGGGCACAGTGTTTTTTATTAGCCTGTGGTGCAGCGCTGCCAGGCACCCATGAAATGGGGCACATGGAGGTGTGGGCAAAAGGGGAAGGTCGCTTCTGCCTTGGCACCTGCCTAGCAGTTTTCCCCATGTACCTATTGCTGCCATGGAAGTATGAGCAGTACAAGTGAGCTGTCCCTGCAGAAGAGAGCTGCCCCTGTGGAGAGGCCACTTAGGGCCTCTCCTTCTCACAGCAAGCCTATGTCTTTCAGTGTTGGCTGTGCCAAAGTCTTCATATGGTTTCCTCACCACCCTCATTTGCAGGGCCAAGGAGGACTCCTAGTTTTCCCACCCAGATGTGCAGAACAGACTGGGCTAAGCAGAAGACCCTCTAGCAGAGCCATGCCATGGAAAGGACTACTTCCCAAGGACTCGGTTCCCTGAGGGCATCACAGCAATGCCCCTGCTGCCTTCTGCTGCTGCTTCTTCTGGAGGGGACAGATCCCTGCCTACCATCCACGGGGCTGCCCAAGGCTCAGCTGAGTCCAATCCATTTATCTCCTGCAACTGTTATTAAATCTGACCTGAAGTGGAGGAAAAAATAGCATTTTTAGGATTGCAGGAAATTAAGAAACCTCTTTAGAGATGAAAGAAATGCTCTGTACTGTTACTCTAGGGAAGGATTGTGTTCCACTGGTTTCATTGTCATTTAACGTAGAACATAAAGGTTAATGCTGAATAAAATAATACTCATGTTGATTATTTTAATAGTCTCAAAGTATAACTTTTTCCCTGGACTGCAGTTATCTAATCCATGTACTGTACATGCACCAGCAGTATTTTGTACTTTTTCACAGCACAGATATGATGGTTCCATTAAGTTCAGGCTGAGAAGCTATTGTGTGTATCTCTAATACAATCGTTCCATACTCAATGGAAAATGGAAAATATACGGATCTACAGACATACTAATTCCCAAGATTTGTACATTTTTAAAGATTAATAAAAAAGTCCATCTTATTATTATCCGAGTTATAGGAAACATCAAAATAAATTAAGAATCCTACTTGCAAAGAAATCCCCTATTCAGCATATCGAGACAGGATGATGTTATGGGTGTTCAGACAAAGGTAATACAGTCCCTCTATTTAATTGCCCTGACACCTTGCTCAGTTCCTCCAGCTATACTCTGAGAGCTAAAAAAAACCCACTCATTGTTATTAATTGTATTCCTTTTTAAATGTAATGCCATACTGCTGTGGACTGAGCTAATAAAACATACTCATATTACCAAAATAGGTATATTTCTTCTTGTACAACACATTCTATCAAAACTGTCTGCTAAAGACATTGTGTTAAAGACCTTTCACAGAGCTTTATAACGAATATCTCAGCTACTCCAACATGTCTATTACATGATCATTAAAATGCCCAAGAGAACTAAACAATATAGTGTGGATCCAGTTATCATATAAGACTTTAGAAATATTATTAATTCCTGCCACTGATTTATGTTAATACTAATGCTAGATTACATGCTATGGCTACTAAACAGCTACTGAATACCAATTCACACAAAGACAGTCCCTGTCCTCTCTGTGGAAGCTGCACTCTTCTGTTATAATGAGAACCTGAATTATTTATCTCTCTTTATCCTACAGTAGTTCACTTGACCACAATCACTTTTTTTTCCCCGTGTTTCTACCACACATAAATGCATGTAAACATGACATAATAACAACCACTATCTTTGCTTGTTTCAGCCACATGAGATCAGTCAGAGGATGGAAGCAAAAGTACTGCTGAGAAGGAACGGGGTACAAGTCTGCCAAAATGACACCCCTACCTGGGTGGCCTTCAGTATTTTTAAATGCAGGTCCAGTGTGAATCACAAACTGAGCAATACAGAAGATTTCCTTGCTAATGGTTTCCACTGCTGGCAGCTTGTCTCAGGTGCCCACTGCTTTTCGCAGCTCTAGCTGGGTGTGAATAGCTCCTCCGCAGCACGTGCACAGGCTCTGCTTGCTCTGAATGAGACTCAGGCAAAGACAGCAGTGTGGGCAGGATCAACTACTCGTCCATTTTGGATATTCATGCGAGAAATCAATTGCAGAATATTCTGAGTCACAGAATATTCTGAGTTGGAAGACACCCACAAAGACCACTGAGTCTAGCTCTTAGGTGAGTGGCCCATACAGGGATCAAACCCACAGCCATGGCATTACTGGCACCATGCACTAACCAGCTGAGCTAATCTCATCTTTTTCCTAATCAAGAACAGAGGTGTGGCCAAAGCTCTTTGACATGAGGTGTGAGTACTGCATCCACAATATTGCTGAACAGTCCATGGCATTTCTGTGGGAGTACTTTTAATCTGTATGTAACACCAGTTCTGTAGTCTTCAGTGCTGGGTTTATGCATTATTGGTCAGAATAATTTTGCTCCATTCATACATGGCACATATAAGTTGAATTCCACCTGTGATATTTGTATGCTGCAGCCCCACTACCTGCTGTCTCACTCTGCACTTTGACCGGCCTTGGCTCATCCAGAGGGTAGGAATCCAGATCTGCTGAATTAGTTCTGAGAATCGTTCTGGAGAGTTTTTTGAGGAGGATCTGTTTTCCTGTTTTCAAAATAAAGAAGTTCACACTGCATGTAGGACATTATTTCAGCAGTAGGACACCAACACATCTCACCAGTTCTTCCATGTCCTTTGCAAGCAGCAGTGAAAAGGATGCTCCTGGTCATGACAGCCATCCTACAAGCGTCAATGTGGAGACATGCAGATTTCCATTGTGCACTTACTTCTCTGTGATCCAGGCTCAAACAGAGTTCACAACTGCATGTTTCTTGCCATAAGGAGCTGCAGAGTGCTATTTTACCTGGTGACAGGACAGTTAGGAAGTTGATCTGAGCTGCTAAGGATCCATAATGGCAACAGAGTAGCATGCTGTAAATGGAGGATGGTCAGAGAAAAGAAAGAGAGAGAAAAAAAACATTCATGGAAATTTTAACCGCATCTCAGCTGTCGAGGAAGAAGACTATTTCTATTCTCAGGAAATGCTGAGGAAGGGGTTTAAAAGGTTATTTAGAAATGTACAACTCAAATTACTTTTGCTAGACAGCTTGAAACAGGAATAATGGAAAACGGAAAGATAGTTCACAAGGCAGCGTGTGCCATTTGGAAGACTCTGGTACTCCGCTACCTGTAGGTATCGGATGCACAAAACTTGGACTCTATCAGGACTTAGAGGACCTATAGCAGAATTTTCTGTATTCTTGACCTCTCAGTTACAAATGAATTGGAAGGCACATTTTTCCACTGTGCTTTTAACTGTCATTCACTGCACTGTTTCACTACCAGCACCCCTTGGCTTATAGGACATCCCATGATGTATTTTTCTACAGCCCTTGCTTGTCCAAGGCTCTGCAAATTGGCTCAGTTGTTCTGGCAGGTAAACCTATCAAGGTCAACAAAACCATCATGTTGACCACTACCCATCTTAGTGACTCTTTCGCTGCCAATTTCAGCTACCATCTTGACAAAGTTTTTTTAAAAAAAACTGTGGAGAAGGGTGAAATTTTTATCAACACCCCTTCCCCCCTCTTCCTTTAAAGAGATTGATTAGACAGAATAATTTGTGAGTAAGTACAACTGTGTGGATGTTTGAAACCACAGAAGGGGTATATGTGTGTTATTAAAAGCCAGGGTCACTGTAAGGATTGGAATCTCAACAAGAACTCTCATGGTGACCTCTGAAATACTTCCTTCACTGGAAGGATGTGAACAGGGCATTTGCTGTTGGGCCACAGGAGAGGGGACCTTAGAGTCCAGCTGTGGAATGGAGACTCAGTTTGGCTGTGCCATTTACCCACACTAGCTCTACCTTCCCTTCTTCCTGCATCTGGTTTACTTTGCACACATTTTCTTTGTAAGCTAGTGATGTCTGCTAGCTAATGACCTGCAGACTCCTGAAACTGAAAGGGGAAGGAGAAAGACTTTGCTCACAGTGGGGCAGAAATGAGTGAGGATGGAGGAGCAGAAGTGACCCACAAACAGTATGAGCTACTTGAGTGTGCATGGGGATCTTTGGAAGCAATGTTGACCATATAGTGTGAACCAAATCTTTTTTAACCACAGAAACCTAGCTCTGCACTATTAAGTGATGTTATTGATATGGTGCCTCAGACAAGGACTCTGAATTCTAATTAGTTATAATAATTAGTAAAGTTCAGTACCCCAAAGATGGTATTTTAATTAAGGAAAACAGAAGGTCAGATTTTATGTGTTATAAGTTAATCTAACTCCAAACCCTTCAGTACTACACTATAATTTCTATTATCTGATATACTGGTTATGGTTGCAGTGGCTACCATGACAAACCATTTTTCTTTTGGGGAGAAAAGGTGTAGAGGTAGACTTTAACCTTTTAAGGCAGTCTAAACCTAGAGTAATTCTATTGAGTTTGAAGGATTTACACCAGATTGACAGTGTAAAAAATGAGGTCAGAATCAAGACAGTAAAGCAGTGCCATTTAGCCTCTATCAGAGTTGATGAGGGCTTACCTTGTAATATTTAAAACCATGGGTATTTTAGTCAGATAGGGAAATGCACTTTCAGAGTCCAATTTAACAAAGTCTAATTTCCAAAACTGAAGCCCTGTTCTCCTAATCGGAGTGACTTTAGATACATATGGGAATATCAAAACATGATTGCCCTGAAACTCAATCTTCTTCTTTTTAATTAAAGAAAGAATCCTATCTTAGCCACCTGAGAATCTGAAAGATAGTCTAAGTATTTGACACTCAGAAAAACTTTTAACAGATAAATTATGATGACAAGAGACAAAAACTACTATCAATAGTAAAAGCAAATTTAAAATAAAACTAAAAATGCTATAATAATTTAGAAAAAAAAGCTAATCAATCCTGATCTTAAAATTCTTCCTTCAAGCCAAAAATAAATGTGTTGCAGGAATTAATTTAAGATATAGAAAGTCGTGACTAGATCTCAACTGTTGTAAATCTGCAAAGCTCCACTGATTTCAATGGAGCTACAGTAAGATGGGTTAGATAAGAGTCTGACCCTCAATTGCTTTGTAATTTTTTTCCTAATCAACTAACAAAATACAGTTTTTATGTTAATGTAGAATTAGCTCAGGTCACCCAGAACCCTCTTCAACCTGACCTTGAAAGTTTTCAAGGATGGGGTATCCATAAATCTGTTCCAGTGTTTCACCACCATCATCATCCAAAATGTCTTCCTTATAGCTACTCTGAATCTACCCTCTTTGAAGTTAAAACCATTATCCCTTGCCCTATAGCAACAGGCCCTGCTAAAAAATATGTTCTCCTCTTTCTTATACATCCCCTTTAAGTATGGAAAGGCTGCAATAAGATCTCCCTGGAGCCTTCTTTTCACCAGGCTGCTCTACCTCCAGTTCTCTCACTCTGTCCTCACAGGAGAGGTGTTCCCCTCTAATCATTTTGTAGGCAGGGTCTCATTGTGGTGGAGTAGAGAGGGAGAATCATCTCACTCAATCTGCTGGCCACACTTCTTTCAATGCAGCCTAGGACATCACTGGTTTTCTGAGTTGCAAACACACCGTGCCAGTTCCTGTCCAGCTTGCCATCCATGAAACATCTGTCTCAAGTATTTGTTGTTCCTCAGTCATAACCTAGTGTTTATTTTGTACCCAATCTCCCATTTTTTCTGTTTTAACAGTTTTAGAAGTATGAAATATCTTTGAGAAAACACTTTATTTAAATCAAATTCTGCAACCTTGACAAAGTGGCTTTTACAACACATTGAACCACCTTCTCCTGACTTTGAAGGAAGAACTAGGCAATGCTAAAGGATTAATCTCCTGGCATAGTTTTTCTGGTGTCATTCAGGCTAGCATACATAGGAGTGCACATGCAGTTACATACCCTATATTGTTTGACAGGCTTTTGTTAGAAAAGTTTACTGGATACATCCCACTTTTCCATTTTTAAAGTGTGGTCATCCACAAGAATGTTGTATTGAAAAAATAGAAATTGAACACAGCTGAGATAAATAGATCACACTAATATTAACACTCCTCTGATCCTGGCAGGCAAAAGCTGAAAAAGCATTTCAGGCTCAGGGCTGATGCTGTGGGTGCTGTGCAGAGGCTTGTGTTTCCAAGGAACAATGACTGGTTCCTCAAGTGGTCCTTCAGTGCCAGCACTGGAGCTCTGGGCACTGCTGGCAGAACTGCCTCCCCAGCCAAACAGTGAACAAGGTGGGGGATGCAAGATCTGCTTTCCCCAGCAGATGAATTTCCTGAACTGCTGTACTTCATGGCCACATAAACACCTGGCTAAGAAAAGCATTGCAATGACGTAGAGCTGGAAATGAGTAGTCGAGGGGCTGGAGGGTCAAGAGCTACCTAAGGCCATCTAAATAACACCAAATTTGTCACCAAATAAGAAGCCACACAATCTGCTACACAATCTGCCACACCATACCACACTAAACTTTCAAGAGCCGTTCCACAGCCTGAATTACAGACGAGAAGCAAACAGGAAGCATAGACAAATGGTGGAGTTCTGGCATCCTATGCCAAACCAATTAAGCAGTCAGACCCATGGGTAAAATTGTCTGAAAAGAAAACAGCTTTGTGCCCTTCCTGAGTACAGCACAAAGAGAACTGGGAATACTGCAGGGCTGGAAGGAGACCCAAGCCAACCAGCAAATTGCAGTGTGGTGGCTACACTGAGTTCTGTCCCCTCAGTACCCTTGGTTTTACAGGTGTTGAGGTCCCCAGATCACTTCCTAACAACTTTTCACTTAATGCAATGAAAATTACACCCATGTAGATTTTCTCTCATTGACAGTGAAGCTTTTAAAACTTGGGCATATAGATATGTGACATATAAAATCAACTATTTTGTGCTGTGTTTTTTTCCATTTGCAAGTCTGATTTATGGTCATAGCAATAGTATGAGGATAGAATGCCCCTTATATTTTAACCATCAGGTTGCCATTGTGAACATTAAATAGCATCCTGACTGCTTCAAAATAAAAAGCATCAGCAAATATTTAATGCTATACAAAAATTAGAAAAGTCTGGAATTTTCTCTCATTTGCTAACCTTAATCATATCAACCTGTTCACATACATGAGTGTATCAAATGCCAAAAGCCTGCTGGGAACCCTTTGCCAGCTGGTATGCACTGTATTTGATCAGGACTCTTTTTCGTATGGGAAGCAATGAAAGAGCATCCACAGCCTTTTGACAAAAAAAGATGAAAATCAACAACTGGAATTTTCTGAGAACAAGCACGTACACTGTGTGTTCATTTATTTTCCTACAAACAAGCAGATAGACAAGAGGATGCAGCCTGTGAAAGCCATGCTTATCTAGGACAATATCACTGAGGCAAAATATATTACTGCAGAGAAAGCACATGTACTTCCAGTTTTCACCAGGAAGAGAAGCTAACAGTTAGTCTGAGTACACGGAGCAAGCCACACAGATTGACAAGGAATTTTGTTCCCAAATGTTCATCACCCCTTGAAGAAGTTATGTGTTTTGCTGCACAGTGGTATCATTTTTTTCCCCACAGAATGTGGAAAGAAATTCAGCACAGTGGAGGAGCAGATCAGCAAGCAAGGGGCCCTGAGTTATGCCTACAAATGTCCTCTGCAGCCCTTGAGAGGGAAGATGGAAAGGGGGCCTGTTATTCCTGCCTGGATCATTAAATATGCTCTGGGCCATCCTGTTGAATGCCTTTCCTTCCTGCAGCTGAATTATTTTTTGACTGAAAAAGGAGTAAATTTTGCACTAGAAACTTTCTCTTAAAATACAATATTGGTGAAAGACCAGTGGGATGATACATGTTATTATTAATCTTTTAGTCTAAGAACAAATTTAAACATATGGGCTTAAATTTTCTTCTCACTTTACTGGTCTTGCTGCTTTTAGCCTTGTCTGCTGTTTTTGCTCCTGACCAATATGCCAGCAGCTGTTTCCATTCTATTGCTGCTTTCCCCTGGGTAGCTAAAGCGAGGTCTCTCTTAGCACTGAATTCTGCACTAAATAAAATTCTGCCTTTTTAATAATGAATCCTTCCCATTGTCTCAGGGGCCACACACACAATTAAGAACAATATGAAATTTAATTAACACAGGATAATAATAAGGGTATGAATGTCACAGGGAACTCTGAATACAGGCCCCCCACAGCAAATGATTTGGGAACTAGAGTGAAAGCCAGCTGCTAACACTCAGGTCCCAGATACCCAAGTGGCATTTCAACACCTGACCTCAAGTATCAAGGTACTGGAAGGAAAGAAAAGATGACTGCCAAGCAATTAGAACCCAAGTGCTACAGATCCGTGTAGGGTGATGCTATAACAGGGAGTTATACCATAGGTGGTGGTGGAGGGACTGGAGTCTGGGCTCTAACAGCTCTGAGTGCCTGCAACCTGTCCGAGGCAGCACCTGAGGAGGCACCACAGGTCAGATTAAAGGGACGTTTCTCAAAGGGTACTCCTGTGCTAGTCACTATGATGGTCACAGGCCCGTTCTTTCAACTTCAAAACCCATTCCTGGTCACATGAGGTGTTATCTTTTTTGCCATGTGCGTCTACATCCAGAGTGTATTCTGCAGTCCTGGAGTACTTTCAGACATTGTTTGGGAATACCAAGGAGTACACCTTAAGTAGCATCACAAGTACAATTTTTACTACCAAACCAAAAAGGCTACTGCAAGAAAAAAGGGTAGTGGGTAGAGAATGGAAAGAAGCAACTGCTACAGACAGCATTTTCATTAGGGGAAAACACTCACTTGCTAAGATTTAGATAAATCTTCATTACAAAATCCAAGCACAAAGGTAGACATCTGAAGTGTGGTTAAAGTATTTCCATGCTCTTGCTTCTCCTGTCTTTTTCCCTCTCCCCAAGGAGCCAACACAGCTCTGGCAGTGCACACTGGCTGAGAAATGGGCTTCTATTCCTTAGACTGCAGTCATGTGCGTGTGTCTTCTCATTTAAGCTCTTCCATTCTGTTTCTTTCAGAGGCTGAGAAATCTGCTTTTGGGGAGAAGATAAAAAAAAAAAAAAAGAAGTGGGGAAGCTCATTAGCAATTTGTTTAGAATTTGAATGTCAGCATAGTCACTTATGTCTAAGTGACTAAAAAATGTATGCGAGTACTCTGACTTTCAGCAAGAGATACAGCGTTCTAACATCAGAATGAACAATATAATTACTGTGTGTATGAAGACATATTGGTCTCCGTATAATGAGGTATTCAAATCTGCTCCACTTGAATCAGATCACAGAGATATATTAAACACACATGGCGAAAGAATTCAGTGTAAGGGTAACCATGTGTTCTGCCAAGTCTTTCTATGCATGAATGGGCTGCCAGGGCACCATAGGCTACAGACAAAGTACAGGAGGGCTGTGTTCAGAGGTAGGGAAGTGAGGTTGCAAAGGTATTTCCTCTTCATTCCCTTGAACATGTGAGTGTCTCCCATTTCTCTTCCTCTTTCACAGGCTGGTGCACCTCAAAAGCAATTCCACCAAAATTTACTGCAACATTACTGTATCAGGGTTCCTTGGTATGGTTTATTACTGTATATTTACAGCACCCAAGAGTGAGCTGGCTGCCTGAGAGGGGTAGTGATCACAAAGGCCACTCTCGGTTTCGGTTGCAGAATTGTTTTCACAAATTTGCGACATTCTGGAAAATATGCCTCCTTTTCCAGCGCCACTGCAGCTATTTTCAAGCAGAGATGCTTGAACTTCCTGGCTGGTGGCAGTGTGTGTGTGCCTGATAGGTGCTGAGGATTGATTGACACATTGGGAAGCCAAGGCTTGGGCCCCTTGCTGTGCCTGAGATCATGAGTATGATCAGGAGCAATCATTGTCAAAGCATAAAATGTCAATTTTTTGGCAGTGTTATTTCAACATCTAGATACTATGAAAAACATGGTAAGATGAAAACAGTAGCTGTTTTGCTTACTCGTAGAATTGTTTAAGCATGGATACCATAGCATATTGAGTTACACCCAGCTGCCAAAACAGACACGGAGAAGGTTTCTGTGGGTCACGGAAAAGACTGAGCATGTCGTTCCTTGGGTGGCTGAGCTATTGCAGAGACCCCAGTGTGACAGAACAGAAAAACACAAATGAATCAAGGCCATGATTTTAGTCTCTGCCACTCACAAGTGAGCCTGTGGTTAGACAGACAAGTTTCTCTGCTCAGAGTGCTGACTGATTTTAAAGGAAATTTTGTCTTGCTTTTTGTTCTCAGGGCATGTGTGATATTTATGATGTACTAAAATGCATTTCTTTGGGTACAGCTGCTCATATGTCTGTTGGGTACATGGGCATTATCAGAGGATGTTTCTCTTTTCCATATGTTGATGGAAGCAGAATTTCAGGGTGTCAGGAACAAGCTGGGAAGGCAGGAGGAGTCCTTGCTCCTCTCTTGGCAGACACTATGTCAGCGTTCTGCAGAGCACTTATCAAGATGAGGGTGGCAACTCATACAGAACATAGGTTCTGGGGAGAAAACATCAGTTCATGAGGCTGCCAGCGATACAAACCTGGTAAGAGATTTATCAGGAGAAGCCTGTCCATTTTTTGGAAGTGAAAACTCACTGTTTTGAAGCAGAAAACAGAGTGAGACCTATCTGTCTCTTCAAGGAACCACAGCTGCCAGAGGGAAAGGTGTCAGATATGGTTACCAAACCAAATTCTTTTAGAGGCTTCAGTGGTATCTAGGGAAGAGGAAGAGTCAAAAAGATTTAATGGGAATAACATGTGTACAACATCTCTTAAAATAAAGCTCAGACCTTATACTTTATTTCACTTAAAGATGTACTACAGAAGTTATTTGTGCAGAACAGGGGAGGTAAAGCTGCAGTTTTAGAAAAAGCAAACTAGGGATGGTTCCTATCCTCTTCTGTTTCATACAAATCTTTGAAGTCTATGTGATGTTTCAAATACTAAATTGGGATTCAGATGCCAAGCTCAGTTTTTAATCCACATTTGAGTTAATAGCTCAAATATGTAGAGCTAGACTACTGAAAACCTTTTCTTACAGCCATATTTTAATATTGAGATCAGCTGCAACCCTATACTGCAACCTCATTAGAAGGAAAACCTACACTATACTTTAGTATGAAAAAAAGGACACATTCTTGCTTTTTAAAAGTGTAGTAATATTTATTTAGCATAACGGTAAATTTCTTCTTTCCAGGGCATGAGGCTGCCTTTTAGTTTCACCAATTGTATCTGAAGGGTGTGGAAAATCAAAAAGAGACAAATAAGCAAATAGTTAAGCTGGATAGATAGACTGACTTCATCAGACAATGTTTGTCTGTCTTAAAACTCCCTTTCATCATTAGAAGAGTTAGTTCATATCCTCACCCTGTGGAAGTGGTTAGCTTTTAATTCATTCAAGAGATGCTATCAAAAAAGAAGGAGGTATTTTTTACAATCGCAGCCCCAAAATAATACTGCTAAACAATACATAATTCATATCTCTTCAGAACTCTGAATGTGGTCAGAAATAAATAGCAGCACAGGCATTTAAGAGCTATTCTCATTGAAAAAATGTAATTAATTGGTGTTATGCACAAAACATTTCTTTGAGGGGGGAGCAGCATTGCTTTAATTACAAGTAATTGTTCTCAAAATCATGCAGCTCATAAGTTTTGCAGGCTAGACAGTGATTATGCATCAATACACTAATCTATCACCTTCATTATTTTAGTCATCTGGGTGTGATCATCAAATTTTGGAGTGTAACCCAGACAAGAAACCAGACATATCTCATGCTTATGTTCTTTCCAAATCGGTTTGTCTTAGAAGCAGTTTGGACTGGTCATGCAAATTGCAATGCTTTTGTTCCAAATAAAGATGGTAACTTAAATTAAATTCCCCTTTGTATATTATTAAATGATGACAATGGAAAGGATATTCTTGTGACTGCACAAGGGCCTGGAGGGCATTCAGGAGACCCAATATTTCTACATTTTGCCACAGACTGTCTTTGTAGACAGGAGATTCCCCTTTATTAATTTTGTTCAAACCGCCCAGTGAACATACAGGGAATCAGCTACTGGACAGGCCAAGCAGGCTGACCAGCTCATTTCTCTCTTTATCTTAGACACCATAGTGGTGTGATCCCCACACTATTCATCTTTAGGTGCTCTGTTACCCTGGGAGAATGACACAAACCTCCTCCCAACTCAGAAATGCAGGGAGCCTTAAATCATTAGTGTTTGTACAGCCTACTATTTGATAAATTTAAATTAAAGTATCTACCTAGTCACAAATTATTGTTGTTGCCGTTATTGCTATTAAGATTACTAGATGAATGCAGAGCTGTATCTGTTATTAACTGAGGCAGGGCTCATCCCAGTCTTTAGTCATCCCTATCTGAGATACCACATAAGCACCCATGTAAATCAAAGTTAAGCAGAGGATTAAGTGCTGTCCTGCATAAAGATGGTTTAAGTACACGTTTCCTGAATCGGGGAATAAGCTGTTATTCTACTACTGTCTCTGCAGTACTGCTTTTTCTACCTCATTAGAATGGGAGGATGTTTGCATAAATTCCTCATATTGACACACAAGGCTATGCCTGTCTCCCTGAGAATTTGGAGATTTCTTTCCCTTTTCCCAAATTAATAAGTGCTGTCACCTGCATCGCTAAATACCAATTTGCTGCTTACCGCTAACAAGACCTCCACGTAATGTAGCTAACAGTAGTATTTCAAAAATAGAACTCTCCTGTTCCCAGCATGTCTGACAAGAATACATTAGAGGCACCTGTCTCTGGCACCAATATTTTGTTTTCTCTTTATCTACCTGGGAAGAAAGAAGTCGAAAGCAGTGAAATTTGCCTTGAAAACAAAGCTAATGTGAGCACAGGAATCTGTTTTCCCATCCTGCAGCTCCTGTTTCAGTCGTCTCCAATCATATGGAGATTTTAGAAAGTAAGCAAACAGTAAAATCATATTCGAGTGAAAAATTAAAATTATCTCTTTCTTAGTAATTTTCACTTGAAAAGAATCAGGGAGCAGGAAATCTTTTAATTATGTTTGAAACTATGAGACTGGCTCTGTGCTCACCAAGTTGAAGATATATATACTGCATTATACTGCAAGTATACTGAAAATATCATCAAGCTTAAAACAAGTTCATCATACCCTTTATTTATCTGGGTCAAGGTCATTAACAATAGTACAACAGAAACTCAGGACTGTAAAATCTAGATATTCCTCACCCCAAAGGACGTGAAATGGTACAATATGCCTCTATATCCTTTCTTTGTATTGCAAGAGTAGTTCTTGTCCTGGTTTAAACTTGGATAGAGTTAACTTCCTTCCTAGTAGCTGTTATAATAGACTGTGGGATAGATTCCTTCAATCTTTAGTTTCAGACATTTCTCTTGTATACTTTGACACCTCAGGGAGATTCCTTGGATCCCTTCAATATCAGTAGAGGGAAACTGGTGATTTGAAACCTGATTCATCTGGTCAGATGTAGATGTCAGCCCTAAGAGATGCTGAGTAGGATCCTCCTTAAAATGCCTGTTTCTATGTATTTACTTCAAAAGGAGCCTTAAGTGATGTAAACATCTGGACAGAAACTACCATATTTAGTTAGATGGATCCCAGAATTCTGGGAGCTCAGATGAATCCTCAGACTTCATAGGTCTGCCCAGCTGCTTTTGTTAGGTTCTACCTCTGTCCATTTGCATTAGCTTTATTTGGATGTCTTCTACTTGAAAACAACTCATTTGTGCTTTTATCCCTGTGACAATAGCACTGTAAGCTGACAAAGTACTTTCATTACATGAATATCTGTCCTATCTAGGATGGTTTGTGAATTCCTTTCAGCTTTCCCTAGCACTCAGCAGCAGATTTGAATAATCTTAGACATGGATTTAATGCTAGATCTGGCTTACTGGGGTTTGCATTAAAAATATCTAAAATATGTCCATTGACCAACAAGGAAATTGTGTTGGGCCTCTTAAGTGTGCTGTCATGAAGACAGCCAAGGCAGCACAGTAAATCAATAATATTCATTTTGATGAAATCCATTGACGATAGTTGAGAATATAGATGTAAAACTGTTTCCTTTCTTATTCATCTGAGAATTTTTACATGCTATAGGAAAGAAGGGAGTACCCAAACAATACATTGTGTGTGGGGGGGGCATTTATCCTATAATCTTTTGGTGTTTCTGTCATGGGAAAAGACAGACAATCTCATCATTCTCCTTATGATTTACATGGTGTTTCAAGTAGTATCTCTTGTTTAATATTCACTCTTATCCCAATCTGATGTTTGAATAATGACCATTTGTAAAAAAAAGCAGCAAAATATATATTTTGAAAATATAATTTTTGAAAAAGATTGTTTAACACTTGTTGCAATTAATTACTATTTCATTATACATGTCTGCTCAGCTTTCTAGTAGAATTTTCAGAAATGTGTTTTTCAAGAACCTGGCAGTTCTAAGACAAACTTCACAGAAGTAGCTCCGATAAATCTTTGTAAGGTAAATATATAACAGAATGACCTCAGACTGATGTTTCCTTCTTGCCTGTTTTCTTGATTAAGGTTCTAAGTTTGAAAAAGCTGCCTTGTTTAAATGAGGAGTTCACTTTATAAATAATAAGGTTGTATCCATTTTCTTTTACCAAGTTAGTCATCTTTTGACTATTTCATCTCCTCCTAGATCATTTAGCAATAAGGAATAAAGACATTTTATGGTCCTAATTTTTCAAACACTTACCTCACTGTACACCAGAAGCACCTCCCTTGTAGTCATAAGGTCTGATTTCTCTCATACTTCATTCCTGCCTGGCTTCCAAAAAACATGGGGCATGGGAAGAGGCTGGGAAGTTCTTCTGTCCCTCTCCTCAGGCCTCTTCAAGTTGTGACTTACAACAGTGTTGCCGTCCTCTAGGCTCTCACAGGTGGAATACGGCATCAAGCATAGGGAGCCCCAAGACTTGGAGAGTCCCTTCTTAGAATTACACACATTTTACAGTTACTTTCAGTTTCGTTGTGATAAAAAGAACCCCACACATTGAAAATATCCTTGTTTATGTCCATAATCTTTTGTGTTCACAGTTAAAAAAAAAAAACAGGTCGAGTCTTCACAAAAAGTTAAATTTGCTGAGAAAAGAAAAAGCCACAGTGAAGTGACAGTTTGATTATAATTAAAAACTTTTCAGTTGATTTAACAGTTGACTTTAGGCATTTTTTAAACTGTGGAAATAGCAGTGCTTTTAAGATAATGAACATTGTATGATTGCTAATGAAATCCACATATGCATACATATATACATATATACACATGATATACATATATAAATACTCACACACTATATATGTGTGCTTGTGTATATATATATGTATATATATATGTGTGTGGTGTTTATGCTATATATTTATCAGCCTACTACATAGATATAGAGTCCTCTTAAGTTTATTTAAAAAGAAATCAAATGTGAGGGAAAGCATATTTTTCAAATGTGGCTCTAAAAAATGTCTTTCATGAAAGTTCTATAGATCATCACTGATTGTTTACAACCCTTGTGTGGAATGGCTTTATGGCAATGGGGGGGTAACATACCTTAATTGTTTATAAAATGACAACTCCTAATGGACCATATTAGCTTTAACACAAACTATTAAATCCCTTTCATTAAATTATTCTGTGCTCTATTTTGGAATCTTGTTAGCTCTGGGAAGTAGGTGCAAACTCCTAAGGAAACATGAGCACACATTGAGACTATTATAGATAATGTTTATTAAATAAGCCTCTGAGGATGTTTTTCTTGGGTTGCTCTCAAGCATTTTGAAGGAGTCGTGTTCCATGTTTGAGGTCCCATGTTTCTTCCTCTTAAACTATGAGCAGCTGTAGCACATGACCTACTTCTGTAGAACCCTGTAATGATTTCCTTCCTTCAGTGGCTTCAGGAGTCCCTCTTCTGCCCTGTGAAAAAAAAGGGACAAATATTTTAATCCAAGCAAAATGCTAAAACAGGTTTTGTTGGTTTCAGGGAAGAAACTCAATACAGCTACATCATCGAGCGTAGGCCTCAAATTGGAACCATCTGGCCTGCAGAAGCACCATGAGATCGTTGGGAAAGGCATGGATATTTTTGCCTTGGGCTGTAACACATACACCTGCAGAAAGGGTAGACATGTTAGCAGACAAGCTGGACTCATGTAGCAATACAAGCCTTCCCTCACAGCGCTGTGGCAGTGCTAGAGTTTGGAAACTACCCTGATACGTTTAATAAATGCAGTCACTGTACTGCATGCTCTCCAGACAGCAAGTATTCATCTGTGCTTGCCATTAAGTTAATTCAGACAGGTCTGCACTCCAAGGCCTATGTCCTTTTGCCATTCTTGCACAGATAGCTCCTTTGAAGACAAAATAAGGACAAGGGAAAAAAGACAGTAAGCACAAAATCATGCACTACATCTTAAGGCTGTCTCTTGCAGGAGGTAGCCTCATGTGATATTCATGTGAACTGGATTAGATTGAGAAGAGATTCTTGCTGGTAAATATTACATCTCTTGGAGAACACAAAAGAATGCAGGAGTCAGTGTAATCCATCCCCCTTGGTGGGAGATTTGTAAAATCTCTAAGCTGAATGCAGAAGGGACAAGAAGCCACACACACAGTCTCTAAAGGTCACGACTCCAGAAACTGGCAGAAAGAGGCAGTGTCTGAGCCCATGCAAAAAATGAAAATGCATATCACAGAAGCAGAAGGTGATATATCCTTTAACTGGAATCTTATTAAACAATTAGGATCACAGGTTTTACCAGAACTCTGCACAGTGCCTGGTTTTCTGCCTGCAGGCTAGTGGATGGCAGAGCAAAAGACCGGAACGTGGCATTTGCACCTTTGTGGTCTGTAGTTGCAAATACTACTTTGCACCTGCAAATTTGTACCCTGCCCCTACAGGCACTCTTCAGACAAAACTCTGAGCAGTCTCTCAGGGCTAAAAGGTGAAGGCCTGTAATAGCTGGACATTAATACCTTGTTATTCTTCTTCCAGCAATATAATGTATACAACATCCAAGGCAGGATATCTGCTGCTGGGTTAAAGTGTGGCTGCTTATGTTCTGCAGTAAATACACTGAAGGGAAACAGGTTTCCCCCAGATTTCTCTCACTCCACCTAGAAATCACACTGACTGTATCAAACTTTCAATGGGGAAAGTTTACACGCTGACTCTCAGTCTGTACCTTCCCTTACTCCTGAAGAAGTCCAGAGAACATTTTGGCCCAGATCTGCTTTCAATGTACTCTATATTGCTAGCATCTGGAGTAACGTACGTGGGCTATCCCAGCCCTGAGCCAGGGAATAAAATAGACAGAATGTGCACAAGATTGCAGTCTAGTCCTTCGCAACGCAGAATTCTGAGCACTGCTAGTTCCCTAGTTGTCTTCTCTTTAGGAGGCGCTGAAGTGTTTTCAGAGATAAATCCTGAAGGTGACTTTTTAATTGTTTCACTGAGAGTTAAACTCAGGAAGAGATAAAGGAAGGCTATGTCTGGTGTGTAAATATCAAGTGTGAAATCTCTAGCTCTCCTCTCCTTTACTCCTCTGTAAATGTGAAGCAACCCTACAAAAACCTACAGAACAGCGCCAGGGTAAAACAGATGATGGAGAGAGCAAAATACTTTTTCTGAGACCTATGCAGACATTACAGAGATGTTGTGGACAGTCAAATATAACAGGAATAAAGGTGGTTCAGAGCACTGTCTCAAAGGATAGTGCTCTGAAATGGCATCTTCAGTTTCCAACTCATTCTTGCCTGATTTTGGAAAGGAAATCTCATGTGATGTATTGACACATAAGAAAGGTGAGGTATAGGATGTATTGCTGTAGACAAACTTCCTTCTGGACTCATATTTTATTTCCTTTTTCTTTTCACCATACCTTGGTTCACCTCACCTCACAGCAGCTTCTCACTGCTGTCCATGCAAGCCAAGGCAGCTTTGCTTAATATACATCTCCCAACAGTTTCCAGTGCTGTTTCAGCAACAAGATGAGAGTTAATGAGGCTCAGCACACTTCCTACCATACTTTATGGGGAAAACCCCTTGAGTGAGAGCAGGAAATCCATCTTATAAGAATTACAATGTGGTCTCAGTTCCTCAACTAGAAGCTGAAGAGAATATTGATATTTTTCAAAATACCAAATAGTAAGTGTGGGGGTTCCCCAGTCAAGTATCCCTTTGGTGCAACAGGACAATTTTTCATTTCAGTGTCATTTAGATTTCTGAAATAATTTATTATATACTTGAAGAATATTGAAAATTTCCCTAAACCAGATTCTACTACCTCTATTTATGCAAGCTGTGCAAAGGCAATCCCACTGCTAACAGGAAAAAAAGGTGCTGTTTGCCATGAGGGAGGAAGGGAGGGAAGGCAGAATCCGACCCTTCTTAAAAGCCTTCTGAAAGATGGGGAAAAGCAAGAGGGCCAAGGTTTCACTAAGTGCATTTTGACAAATAACTAAACTGCCTTGTGATCTCAGCTAGTAAACCAGAGAGGCTTACCACAGCCATGCCAAATGCCTTTAAGAAACAGAAATTCCTCTATTACATTCTGGGAATAACAACAACAACAAAAAAATCTTTATGAGGAGAAAGCAGCTGTGAACTTGGGGACCAGGTAAAAAGGATTTGCAAGAATATAAAGAGAAAAGTACTTTCCTTTAGCAAGTTTGTCTCTTCCCACTCTCCCCTCCCCAGTCCTGGGCTGATGGTCCTTGCAGCACACTTTTCCAGACACACACCAAACCTGACACATGGGCTGCAGCCGCAAGCCAAATGTCTGCTTCCAGATGTGCCTGCTGGCCCCAGCGGAGCTGCTCCCCCATCACACAGCTCGCGACCCCGGCTTGGCAGCTAAACTTTCCCGGGGTACCGAACAAATAAGTGACTGCCCAAATCCTGATCCTTCCTTAGCTCTGCCTCTGCTCTTGTTTCAAACAAACATGGGAGAGGTGTTCCCTGCTTGCCTCCATCATGTTTCACAGCATTGGCTGTCCCTTTTCTGTCCAGACACAAGCATTTTCTTCCTGTGGAAACCACAGCATAGGACAGGAGGAGGATCCATCTATCACAGGTCCCTTCCCAGCCCACAGCAAGATGTTGCCAAAATTGGCATCTGAATCCGGAAGCTAGTGAGCGCTTGTGGCCCCATGATTTAGGTGGTGTTCAAGTGCTGCTAGAAAAGTCATGTCTATGCAGTTTACAGAAATTGAGCTTTTTTATGAGACACTTTTCTCTTTCCATCAGTAAAGGCAATAGAGAGCTCTTTCACCTCTGGAGTTTCAGGCCTTGGAGCTCATTTTGAAATGCTCACAGTTTTTTGAGGTTGACAGAGTTCCAGCTATTGATTTTCTTGACTTGTTCATAAGTTAATATTTACCATAAATATCTTGCTGAGAAAATGAAAAGAAAAAACACATTTTCAAAACAGCAGAAGCTGGTGAGATAATGAACCAGACATAACTTTAAACAAGATATTTTAAGAAACATTAAACCTTCCTCCCCTTTTTTAAATCAGTGGTGAAAAGAAAAAATTAAAAACAAGTGCCCCCAAACCAGAAGGGTGATAAGCAGTTTTTATCGTTGAGTTCATTACTGTGGTTATTTTGAGAGAGAAGACATTTTTCTCTTAATTTATGAGCCAGACATGAGCTCTTTGGAGATTGCAGTAAAAGGATCTCCTTAAAAATGACTGCAAAAAGATGACTTTGCTAAAAAATTCTGGCTGGTTCAACCATATCCAGATGCCTGAGAAGCTTAATTATAGCTTGACTAACTGTCACCTACCCTCATCAAAGAATAGCCAAGACCAGGATTTCCTAGGAGTAAGCATCCCACCAGCAGCAGCACAGCAAGTGAAGCATGTGATGGGCTGAAGCATCGTAAGCAAAGTCAATGGCTTTGGCTGTAGGGAAAGATTGTGTTGCTTCAGCCCAGCTGGTTGATAACACAGGACTCTGGCTTGCTCCCCTCCAAACTGCAGCAACTGGAGCTCAGCTTGTAGCCCCAATGTGGACTTTGCTAGTCTGCTGGTCTGGGGTCCCACACTTGCTTGTCACCACCTGCTATGGAAATGGCAGCAAACCTCACTCACCCCCTTCCCATCTCCCCAGCCCCTTGCTGGGGAGAACTGCCGACAAACTCACTGACAGGGAGGGCAATGCATGAAAGAAAACACAGAGCCGACTGAAAAACGAAATGCACATGGCAGGGAATAATATTTCATTTGTGCAGTAGCAGCCCTGCTCAAGCAGTGTAAATAAAGCAGGTTACTGAGATGTGAATATACCACTGTTTATAAATACTAGCCCTTCTGCCCAGAGACGTGCGTGAGGAGAGCTGGACACTCGTGAGGTCACCCCACCACATTTTATGATTTACATAAATCATGTCAACACCGTGAGCAGGAATGGCAGGCGAATGGTGCTGCATGAAGTGAACCATTCAGCCTCCTGTCACAGATCTTAAAACAGGTAGAAAGCTGTTAACGGGCCCACCAAATCTCTTAAAATGCAGAGGGGATGAGGGATAATCCAGTCAAGGAAACAAGGCATTCAACCTCCCCATGTATCTCAGCTGACAGAGACCTTCCCGAGCTCTGAGGAACAGAAAGCCAGATGAAAATAGGGTGCTAGCAAAGGCCAGGAGCTAAGTTTGTGATTAATATTCACCTTCACAGAGGGTAGTGTGTCCCACCAAGCAACCACTCTAATGAAGAAAATGCCTGCACGCCTGGCAAAGGTGAAGAAAACGCCCCAGGTTTTGCTGCGTGGGGGCCTCTTCCTCCCCTTATTTACCAAGCACATCGAAAATGTGATTTTTCTGGCAGAGGAATCAATATTCTGGGACTAAACGGAAGCCCCTCTGTAGGTTTGCCTGGCATCCAAGTACCTGTGGTTTGGGGGCCATAGGTGAAGGCAGTGGGGACAGATGCAGGAAAGCAGTATGCAGCTTCCCTTGAATTTCCTTCAACTCCCCATGAGTGCTGTGTCTAGCGGGGATCACACCATCTGAGGCCAAAGCTGGAGCTAAGGATAAAAGCAGCAGTGACAAACAATTTCCTTTTCCTTGCCACTTCACAGTCATGTATCTCTCTGGGGTTGTTCTAATTTCAGTGGACAGTAGTCTCTTTTGGTCCAATTTGCCTGTCTCAGAAGACAGATGATGCCATCAGGGTGGGTGCCTGAAACATTGAGGATCTGGCTTGCAGTCTTTAACTGTGCCCAAATTTCGGCTCTAATAACATGTAATTATGTAAAATAATTGTAAAAATTACAATCACACATGAATCGTGTATAATTATGCAAAAGAAATGTAAAAAATGTAAAAGCGGTACAAAATACTTATGATGCATTGCTGGTATATGGACATGTGCTATTCACTACTCTTAAATACAAGTTGATTTAAAAATATTATTTTGACCATAAATCAACCGTGTTCTATGTGATTCCTGTTGATCTACAGCTGTGACACATTCTCAGAAAAGAACAGATGTAAATATTAGGCAAAATTGGGAAGTGTTCTGTGAAGTGTTTTTCACTGTAAGATGTTGATTTCTCAAAAGCAAAGCCTTAAGGAAGAGATGGAATTTTTAAAATGAAAATGCCATATTCAAATACAATTGGAAAATGTTTTTAAAAATTATCAGAATATCCTCTTTCTATAACTTTCAAAGAAATGATTCAATTTTCAGACTGAGAGTAAGTTCCTGTTTTGAAATCTGAGTAAGATTAGACCAAAAACATCAAGAAAAAATACTTAAGTCAAAACACTTCAAGGCTTACCAAAAACCAATATTGCAGAATTTTCAACCTGATCTAAATTTTTTGCATTTTACTCTTTAAATTAAAATTTTTTTCAAGACTTGCACTTCTGCACATGCAAAAAGGGATAAGTGCATAAACCCATTTTTTTTCACATCTGCAGATCTATAAGAAATGTGTTTTCAGGAGATCACAGACAGATCACACAAGCTTCAGTATCTTTTCCAGAGAAGCTTCTCCCATCAAGAAGGCAGTGGGGGGAATCTCAATCCTTCAGCCCTGGGGGGGTCAGGAAATAATCTCTACTCTGCTTCCCCAGTCTCATTCTGAGCCCCAGCAGAAGCTTTATCCCCCCAAGGAGAAATGCAGAGGTGCCTTGCAGCCGGTGCCTTCCCCCCCTACATAGAGGTGGCACCGTGGTGGGATCCTTTCTTGCACAGGCAGGTGACCTCTTTGCTCTAGTCTGGTCAAGGTCACAGCTTGGAGAAACAGACACTTGCTACCTGAAAAGATGCCCTGAATGAAAACGAAAAGATTTGGGTTTTGATACTGTGCCTTCCTGACAGTGACGTCTTTTCAGGGGCAATTAAATGCTAAGCATCGGTCTGTTAAATTTAGTGGCAATTTCAGTTGTATGCAGCATCAAGTCAAGGACAATTTCAGTTTCAGGGCAGCTTTTATTTCATGTTTTGAAACTGTGAGTGCTTTTTATTTAAGAGCAGCTTTTGTTTGATATATTATAGCCTAGCTGTTTCTCTGTGGTCCTTATCCTGCACCTCAGAAAGGACCTCACACACAGCCAGAATCCTACTGATAGTCAGGTATTTTCAGCAGGGAGACTGAAGTGCCCTAAGTACAGCCTAGGGACTGCTGTGCATGTCTGCTTTGGCGTGGGGAGTGTTTTTAAGATCCAGGGACTCTCTCCTTCTGAGGTCCCCAAGCCACCTGTTGGCAAAACTCTTTGGGAGAAGGGTCACCTGCAGGATTCGGCTTCAGATGCAGACCCAGATCAGATGTTTGCATAGGCATTTGATTCAGGCATGTCATTGGGTTCCCTGTAGGAGTAGGTTTCTGTACCCACCCATTCATGTCTGCGTAGCCATACTTCATCTGTCTACAGGCAACAGATTCCCTGAGTTGCCTTCCTTAAGACTCAGGTTTTATATTACCAGGTAAATTTCCTTTCAGTTTTATTTGCATGGAGCAAGAGTGACATTCTGTGGCCAGTTAGATTTATGGCAGCATTTCCTCACTTTTTCCCATCCCATAAATACCTTAGGATATAAACCATCCTTCTTTTTTTTTTTGTTTGTGGCTTCTATCACAGTTTGTGTGAAATAAATATAGAGGCCCTCTCAAATACATTTCTGTGGCATATAATCCTTAGGGACTACTTTACCATGAATTCCTGACAAATTCAGACATCTATGTACAGATTACTATTTTATGAGAGCAATGCCTGATTTATATAATGTACAAAACCAGAAGCATGAAGAGACTATGACATGCTCCTCGGGCTCCACTCTAGCTGGCTCAGCCTGTTGTACTTGGAAGGGATGAGGAAACCATGTTCCAAAACCCTATAAAAAAATAAAGCAGAGTGCTGTTTAAAACAAAGCAGTGGGCTTTTTAGGCACTTATGTGCTCCAGATAATACACCAATGACACTAAATTGAACTTATTTAGCTGTAAACATATTACATTTGACAGCTTCCAGTAGTAAAATACCAGACAGTCCATGCTGAGGAGAAAATAAACAATATGGAAGGAGAAAAACTCATCAAAAGAGAAGCCACAAAAGGGCCAACAGGGGAAAAAGATACCCAACAAAACCCCAGTATTTTTCAGTGGTTACAGTCATAACTCAGCACAGACACGCATGGAACCAAAAGCAACCTGCCCAATTTAAGCGATGGAGAGCAGGCGCTGGAGTTTATGTTGTTCCCCTGTTTATTAAAAACGGATGGGAGCACTTGACAGAAAAATCAAACTTCTGGTCATGGCTCATTAATCTCTGTTGTATCTGTCAGGTATGTGTGTCTAGAGTTTCAACAAGGCTCTAGAATCAAGATTACTGCTGAGCTCTGTTGTTTTCTCTAATTTTGAATGAGGGGAAATGCTGCCAATCACCCTAGGCAAGAGGCGAGCGCAGGGCCATGGCTGCAACCCTTTGCAGCTGGCATCTCCCTGCCCAGTGGTTTGGATCTGATTTCAGAGGCAGCAATTCCTCTTTCCCTTCCTCACCACAGCCAGTTTTGGCTGGCTGCTTCTTTTCCCTTTCTTGTGAAAACCAGACTCATGGCCCGCCACCAAAGCATATGCCTGTCAGTGTTAAGGTGATGGTGAGGTTGATCTGAGGCAGTGGTGGATGCTCCTTCATCTCTGAATTCTGCTCTTATATACAAAACTGTTAATTGCATTAATCCACTGAAGACAGTGGAGCTCCTCCTGTGTAAAACCAGGGTAAGTGATGGGCTCAGCAGGCCTAGAGTGGGCTCAGCAGGCCTGAGATGAATATGGTATGAAACAATTAGCTGCAGATGGTATAGGAATCTCGTTTTCTGGAAATACAGATTTTGCCTGGAGATCTTTCTATATATATTGGATTTGTCAAACTGATAATGACTTGAACATTTGGAGAGAGGATAACCCACCGCAGGGCCAGATGCAGCTGTGATGGGGAGGATGGAGGATGTATATTAGCCTCAAAATGTGTCTGTCTTCCCATCACATTCCTATGCCAGTCTATGGCGATGGGAGGATGGATGAGGCCCTGAGTAGAGCAGGGCAGAGGAGCTCTCCCGCTGCCTCCCCTTATGCCATTACGTTCCTTATTTGCTTTGGACATTGCTCATTTCTTCACTCATTCTTTTCTTCCCCCCCGTCCTCCTCTTTAAATTGTCAGTGTTGCCATTTCCAGAGACAGAAAAACTGATGGGCATTTAGAGGATGAGGCACAAGATTTAGCTGCTGCTTCGCTTAAGTGCAAAATACAGGCAGTTGTGAGAGGAGGTTTCCAGCTCTGTCTGGCAGAGGACAGGCTGGGGATTCCTTTCAATCCTGATACCTCAAGCACTGTTCTTCAGGCAGGAACAGTGGACTCACACAACACAAATACAGACACAGACAGAAAAACAGCAAAGAAAATAAGATGGTTTATGACTGCAGGTATTACACCACAAGCAGGCAGCCTGACCCTCATTGCTCACCAGCTGTAAATGGCAGTAGCAAGACTGTGTAAAAGCCATGCTTGCCAGCTCCCTTCTCAATGAAACACATGGAGGTTCCCTCCAGGGGATGTCTCTCCTGCCTGCCAAAGTCTGCCCTCAAGATCAGCCATGCCTGCTGTGCCAACTGCAGGATTGCAGGCACGGCTGCCGCATGGTGCTTCAGATCATATGGAAAGCCATATTCCTGGGGATGTTCAGACATGCCAGAGAGCCTGTCCGCATGGCAGTCAGCTGGACTGGGAGTGGGCAGTAGGCAAATGGCAAAGAGCAACACTTACCCTCTGTGCTATAGTTCATTGTTTCTGAGAAGCACAGGCATAGCCCTGTGTTTCATCCTTAGCAGAGCTTGCCCATACAGAACACTTCCCAAGACCATTTTGAAGACCAGATTTATAAAGCTAGACTTATTAAAAAACAGAATGTCTTACTAGATCTTAACAGACAGGGTGAATCCAGTTGCTTGCTAATATGCCTGCAATGTGGTGGACCTTTCTAATCCCAAGCATAAATTCCCATTGTTTTAATGTTAGCTCCTATCACTTAAAATATTTTTCCAGTGGGTTTTTAGGAATCTGAGTTATTGGGCCAAGAAATCCGGGCCTCCTAACCTGTTTATTCTTGCAGACATATGAATGGCTATACTAGTTGGTATAACTTGCTGTTGCTCAGAGAAGACTCTGCATCTCTGTTTCTCTCTATACAGACATATATATATTTGCAGCATTTCTGAAGATTCTCTGTATTTAACACTTAATTTTTTTCAATAAAGCATATATATGACGTAGGAGCCATTTTCAACAGCCACATCAACACTTAAGCCTGGATCCTTTAAGCTATTCAAGTGTTTAGATATATATATCTCAGTGGAAGTGTTTCAGACATCTCAGCGGGTTAGATGAGTAGCTTCCACTGAAATCTGCCCCCAGTTCCAGCTTCCCCTCAGTTGCTTAAGTTGTTCTTTTGGGATTTAGATACTGAGATGACAGGTACCTAAAATATGCAATAGCTGGATGACATGCATAAGGTAAAGACGGGTGTTTGAACACTGGAGGATGCAGGATCATCTTTAGCTGAGGGACAGCTCAGGAAAAGGCTACGTGGCCCTCCTTGGTATCTCCTGGTCACCAACAGCCCTAGAGTAAAATTGTCAGGCAGTAAATGCTGACAGGTATCTTGTTACACACTTGACTATGTGAAATTTCTTGTGCAGATACAGAAGGCACGGCACAGGGAAAATCCTGCTAGCCAGCTTATTGGGAGCCAAGTCATAGAAGTGGGCCTCTATTGAGAGCAGTGCAGGTCAGCTCGGGCGTAACTGAGAGGAAAGAAGGGACCTACACATCAATCTGGCAGAAATAAGGGTTTGTTTCATTGAAATAGTGGGGGCATTTTTAATGGCAACCTGTCAGGAAGCTGTACTGTATTCTTCAAAAACCAGTTGCAACTGCTGCCAGTTAGGCAATAGCTGAGTGGGCTTGTTGGGCCATTTTCCTTCCTGACTTTGTGCATTGGTCAAACAAAGTCACTATGAATCCAGGATTTATTATCTTCTTCCATCCTTTTGAATGCTATTTTTTTTTCTAGGAGACATAGAGAAACCTGAGGTAACATACCTGCTCCAACTCTACTCCTATCTCCAGGATACAGCCAATACAGCAGTTCTTGGTGTCCTTTACTGCATGATGTGACAGCAGCATTCCCTTTATTCTCAAAAAGACTTTGTGTTTCCTTGGAGAGAATCACAGAATCATAGAAGGGTTTGGTTGCAAATACCTTAAAAGGTCATCTAGTTCAATTCCCTGCAATGAGAAGTCAGGAGGTTCCCTTGGGTGATGTAATTTGGTACTGCTGTGTACCAAGAATACCATTTTTAAGCAGCCACCATGTCCTCTGCTTTTGAAATTTCCTTTCTGCTCTCTATTGGTGGTAATTTTTTTGCATGCATCTGCTATTTGAACAAAATAAAATATTTTCAAGTGAGTAAGTATATAAAATCAACTTACTTATAGTTTGCTGGGAAGGTTAGTGGAAGGCAATTACAAATGCTTTTATGCTTAGCAAAATATAGCTGAAGATGTTATTTGCTTTGAACTGCGAAACCAGAAAGCACAAACCCTTTTGTTATCTGAGATGTGTCACTAAATAAAGAATCTTTTTATGAAGGGAAAGCTAAAAAACCCAATGATATTATATTCAGTTACTCTGAAACTGCAACCTTTCCCTCTGCATCTCTGCTTCTACATCAGCCATAAAAAGCCCTTTTTCTTAACACAGAATATATCAACTGCAGATCTCCAGTTAACTCATGTGTGAAATGTGCTTGATACCAAATGAATGGATGATCATAAAAACAGCGTTCCTTTTTCCTGGAAACAAAAAGCAGTGGTGATACATATTGCTTCTGTTTTCAGCCAAAGACTATAGTACCAGATGGCTAACACAACCGTAACAGCTAGCTGCATCTGGATTAAAAAGTTTGAAGGGTGTGAGCTAATCTTTAAAAAACGCCAGATAACTTTGTCTCTTTAAATCATGCTACTGCTCACACCATCCTAGGACTTCTCAAACATGCCTTAGTCGTGTTTGTTAAGCATAATTACACAAAACAAAAGGCTAGTAACTTTGTCAAGTCAGAGGCCATCTTTTGGGATATGATCCAAGATCCACTGAAGGCAAGAAAAGATGTCTCACTGTTTTTTGTGGCTTTGAAGTAGGAGCCTAGTGGTTATTTCTCCTTGTCCACATTGATGATGGCTGCAGATGAAACTTATACTAGTTAAGCTCTTTTCCAACTTGTTTCTTTGTATGACATGACTTGGCTTTTCAAACTCAAATGTACTTTTTCCCATAAAAGCAAGATGTTTGGGTAACAGTAGTTGTAATCCAAATGTTGATCAGTTAGAGAAGAAATATCTTTCTGCTCTATATGGTTATGAGGTACCTGAAATAATAACTTGTAGTGAGGCCCTGAGCTTAGCTACAGGTATTTGTACTTCAACAGTGAGGTACCATTTCAAATTACTTTTATTTCAATATCTTTAATAATCAGCTAGAAATGAAATTAATATAATACTGGACAGGAGTTTGCAATGGCTTTAAGGAAAAAAAAGTTTTTATTTTGTGGACAGCAAGGCCAAAATGTGTGGATGATGGACTAGATACAGAGCCACTGTTCTTTTTTTCCATAGACTTTGCCAGGCTACCAAAGTTCTGAGTGCCAAGACAATCCAAGTTCTCTTGGGTTGGTTTTGTGTTTCTTCTCTCACCCATCTTCTTTCCTGTTATGGTAGCAGCATACCTTAAAATTCCACAATTTCCCACCCTAATCTTTGTTATATTGTCAGACACTCAATGGGAAGAGTTTCACAATTGCTAAGTGTTTCACGGTGTTCAAATGCCATAGCAATTCCAGTGTTTTTTCATGTGAGAACATCTACAAAACTTCATGACTCAACCTATCAGGACAGAGAAAGAGAACAGCCTTGCAATACATCATGCCATTTCTAAAATGCTGGCTATCTTAATGGGGTCGGCACTGACATTTGTCTTGAAAGCCACCCAGTAATAGCGAGAAGTTCTCACACGGTCTTCCCCACAGATGGTGAGACCTGCCAGCAGTTTTATGGCTCAGCAGTGAATGGCTCTGCAGCTGTACGGGCATACCTGCTGGAAGGCTGCCTGAGTGGTACAGACAACACGTGCAGCAAAAAACCCCAGCGCCACTGGTGGCTTCCTTTGTTTAATCTTCCTCCAGCAAACAAAAAGGGACATGGCTTCAAAACAATGGGAAGGAGGGAGAAAAATAAGGGGAGAGGGTGCTACTGAAAGATTTAGTTAAAGTCTATTCTTCTCTGGCATTTCTCAGAGTAGGGGTCAATGGTTTAAGCACAACAGGCTTGATTCACTGCCTGGATGAAGCAGATGGGGCAGATCGCCAGGCAGCAGCTTCCAAATAAAAGCTGTGGAAGGCAGCTTTAACTTTCCCTACAGATCAAAAGGCCATTATAACAGTGAGAAAGAGGGACCTGACCTGACTCAACCTTCACTTCCATCTGCTCTGGAGAATCCTTCATACAACAATTTGGGTCAGAAGGACCATCAGAACTATCCCTCTCCTCCTCCACCGGCATCTTGGAGACCTGCTAGAGGAACTGACAGATAATCTACATAGGGGAATACAGTGATTACCTGAGACAATCAGCCCCAGTCTGTTTTATACTCTCACCTGGAGCCCACAGTTTACTGCAAGAAAAGGTGCTGCACCAGCAACTCACAAAAGGTGAGTTTCTTGCCTGAAAGAGGAGAAAGTCTAAGAATGAAACTAGAATCAGCATTGGGAACACGGACACTTAGAGGGAAGCACAAAGAAAGAGAGATTGTTCGGCATCATGGCCAGCAGCCTGACTGTTGCTGTATGTCAGGCCTTGAGATGCTTTTAAAGCAGGGAATGAGGTAAGTTTACAGACATCTGCTGGGAATTCTTCCCGAGAGAAAGATGAGTGAAGGGGTGAAAGTACTTATTTGGTAGTGCAATAAGTGGGTAATAACTGTGGTTTCATTGGACAAGGATGTTAGTTTCAAAACAATACTAGGCAGTGAAGATCCAAGAAACTGGAAACAAGCAGTTTCTATCAGGAACCAAGATGGAAACCAGAACAGAGAAGCAAAAACATTGAGTCAATATGCAGTCTAGAAGAATCTTTTTTTTCAGTAGAAGTCAAAATATTTTTTTGTGGCACTCAGCTTTCCATGATTTGGCTATGATGCTTATAGCTATTTTCCAAGGCTCCTTTCCCTTCTCAAACCTGGAATAGACTCTAAGAAATCCCTTAGTGACCTAATAGAGGAGTACCTGGAATTAACACACACAGACAGCTACTTCTTATTGAGGTTTTCAGCATCAGTGGTCTGAGTGTCACTGTTAGTCCACAGAGGAGTCTCTGGCCTGATAGGGACTACCTTTTCTAGATTTTTAGAGACCCTGACTTTGAGCTACTAGCACCCATGTTGTTTCCCAAGCTTTTGTGAAGCTTGAGTTATGAGTGTGCATAGTGATATGCAGCTCTGATGAAAGGGTATTGTACAGATTCCTATCCCATGTATGGAAATGTGTGGTTGAATTTTTCCATGTCTCTTTGGGCTCATGTATTATTATTATTATTATTCAGATAGTCTGAAAGACAAATAGTTAAAAATAAATCATTCAACACATTATATGTCCAAAACATTCTACTGTCAGTGAAGTAATACATATTTCTATCTTTTTTTTTATTCGCTGATTCATAATTTTTTCAGTTCTTTCACACCAGCCTCTGCTTGTTTCTCGAGTCTCTGAACAAGCACAGCATAATTGTCTTTCATACATCCAATATCTACCACTGCCTTAGCTTTCAGCCACGAAGTTTCCTAGACACCAAAACAAAGCATTCTTCAGTACATGCTCAAGAGCTTTGCTCTCAGACATCACTAGTTGGGCCTTTAGTTCCCATATAGTTCAGTGCTCTACCAATCCTGAAGGAAACTACTCTTGCCCAGCTCCAAAAGGATTTTAATTTGGAATCCCCATTTTCCATTGGGAGTTATGCATGGACCAGGCTAGAGATATTCATCCACAATGAGGAAAAATGTGCAAACTACATCTACATGAGAAGAGAACAATGATGAAGGAGTTTGATTCCACAGTCCTGGGACAACAGGAATACTAGAACTAGGTAAAGTCATGATTTCTGCCTTTTGCCCTGTCCCTGCACCTTTTCATCAGCATGTAATTCTTCAATTACCCCTGGATTGCAGTGATGAAACCTTGACTATATTGACTTCAATGGATTTTGAAGAACTGGGTCAGAATGCATGTATGACAGATAATAAGCCTTAACTATAAAAGCAATAAAAATGCAGAAGGTGCTATGTGTGTAATATAGTCCCATTAACATATCACACTTGAAATCTTAATTTTGGAATTTCCTGAGGTAATTTTAACTACACAGTCTTCACTTTACATTAAGAGTCCTCCTTGTATAACACCCAGGGTGGCACAGCAAGCGTAGCAGGAACTGAAACGTGGGTTTCTGAGCTTAGTGACTTTAACCTCTGCTGCTTGAGCTTAAAGATGGCAGTCAGGAGAGATATAGAGTGCCAGCGTGGGTTACAGTAGCATATTCTTTAGTTTTCTGCTACTCACACCCTTGTTTTCACAGCAGAAAAGGAAGATCAACAGGCCTGAAGGAAATTGGATGAAAGTGTTCCTAGACTCAAAATAAAATAGTAAGACTTATTTTGAGTATTAAGACACATATGCATATATGGGGGTTGGGAGTGAGGAAAAGAAAAATACTCAGCATGGGTGTTAAGGAGAGAAAAACAGTGTCTGCTTTGACAGTTAGTATTTGGTGCCCTCTTCTGCACCCATCCGTATTTTTAAAGTTCTTTAGAATGAGGAGAAGAGCATCTGTCTGTCGTCCATTTCCACATAGCAGTGCTTTGCTGCAAGGGGCAGGGGGTCATCCTAGCAGATGTCAGCCATCGTGGTGATGGGAAAAGTAAAATATTTTTTTAGGTGAGAAGAATGAGTGTGTTAATAGAGAATAAAAGGCTGTGAATAGAAATTAAAAAATACTTAACTGAGATTTCAGTTATGACATCTAAATTATTATATTAATAAAAGAAGGTTGTATTTTGATTGTGACTGAAAAAGAAGCATACCATGTATATAAGGTATATAATCAGTTTAATCATATGCTGATCCCAGGACAATCTCATCCCAACATTTTATGAAATTACAAATAATATATAGCACACACAATCCTTCATAGTAATTTAAATGTCACTTTCCTAAATGAACTTGAAGACAGATTTGCACTTCTTGAATGCAGAATCATTTCAATATTAATTTCTATTTTTTCCATTACTGAAAGATAATTTTATGCTAGAATTTCAAATACTTAAAACCAAAAGGTTCACTAATTCTGGTCTCAGCTTTTGAGTCTCAGTTTGAGTTTCAAATTCAATTGGAAAGTTTCCTAACTACCTTTTTCTGTCTACCTCAAACTTCATTTTATCCGCAGATGCACAAAGCATTGCAAACGTCTTACAGCATTCTCTACCGTCTGCTACAGCCTGGGCAGCTCTTGTTTCCTTCAAGATTATTCATTTATTTTGAAGAGGAATGGTATGGAGGTTATGATTGTGCCAGCTCACAGCTCCTCCACTGAGAACTGAAGAGAGCAGTATCTAAATTATAGATGTTGCTATGAAAATGACAAGCTTCAGGCTCCTGCACAACAGTCCACCTGAGCCCCTGACCCCAGGCAGGGTTGCTCAGAAACATCATGTGAGCAAGAAATAGCAGACTGAGGTCTGGTTTTACCCTTCCAGGTATGTTTTTGTTCCTGTTTATTGCTGGTTGACTTCATGAGAAGAAATCCATTTGACATTTTAAGATTTTCTTTCTTGGATACATAGGTTTGAGCAGCTGCTGCTAACCTCCCCTACAGTTTTGAAGCCAGTTTGTTTTCAGTCAAGTTAAACCTTAGAGCCAAAACTGTCAAACTTGGGTGACTACATTCCACAGAGAGACATGAAAGCAATTGGCCAGATTTTTGAGGATGGAAAACGTTCTGAGTTTGGATCAACTTAGCACCTCCAAAAGTCAAGCCATTCATTTAAGTGAGCAAATATGTATTTAGATTCCCAAATAGATTTTTTTTTGTTTTGAATATCTGGCTATTGTTTTCAATTTTCCTTAACAGTGAACTGCCATTCTCAGTAACCTGTCCTGAAAACTATTACCTTCTTTCTTACTTTCAATCTTTAGAGTAGAGAAGACACATCTTTAGCGTAATGACTAAGTTTTATACATATGTATAAAGATAGATAGAATGAGGTATATCACAGAAAAAGTCTCAGGAAAATATGCAGAATATTACACTGAGCAGGCACCTGACCTCAAATGCAGCAGACACAGTGCACCCAGGCAAGCTTATCCTGAATCTGACATATTAATGTCACTAAGCAGATCTATACTAGGTCTGCATCTTATTGCTCAGGAGTGCAAATCCCAAAAGCAAGAACATCTCTTCGAAGCTAACTTTACCCTAAATGCTGCCCAAGTTTAACCAGGATGCCAACTTGAGCATGGTGAAGCCTGTAGCTCTAACTGGCTGGCCCACTAATGGATGCAGCCTAACAACTGATCTCCCTGTAGCAGGGACATATGTTTGCTCCATGGGAAAACTTCAAGGGTATACAGTCCTTCAGTGCCTTCTGCTCATGTAAAGAGGTCGGCCTTTTCTTATAAACAATTAACTGGGGATGTTTTGTTTTGTTTTGTTTTGCAGCTTGCTCCAGCAAAGAAATCCATAGGATGCCCATCCACAACTGTTAGTATTACATACAAGCATAGCCTGGACAAAATAAACTCTAGTGTTATTTCACAGTATGGTTTCTTTCATGCAAACAGAGCTTGTACAAACAGAGTAATTCAAGCACGGATAATTCATGTTAACTCTTCACTGAAGACACATCCATCAGTGGTGCATAGGAAGTGATTTTACCCTTGCTTTGTTTTCACTTAGGTTGCTAATTAAGAGAAGTTAATCTAAACAAGTTTGAACTGGATTCAAAGTGTCAGCCTCATGGATTTTTTTCTAGTTTACATAGATCAAATAAAATTAATTGATGTAAACTTTTGGAACTTTTCTACTGAGGACAAGATGCTGTATAATAGAAAATATGAGCACAGATTGCAAAAATAGATTTCAGAGCTTACAGCACCTCTTTTTGTGATGTTTTATACTTTTATATCATATGACCATCTGCAGTTAAGTGAAGCTGGCCATTCAACAAAGGGACTAGTCAGGTCACTGAAATATGGAGTTGCCCTTTGCTTGTATTTGGATAACTCTGATGGATAAAACATTGCTGAACATTATTCAGGAATGACATCAAACCTTTTGCACAAACATTTTGTACACAAAAAATAGCAGTCTAGACTGAGAGAAGGCTTTCAGCATTCTTATTTTCTACTCAACTTTGTAAAAAAATATTTTTTAATTAATTATTAAATGAAGGCATTTAAAAATAATAAACCAAAACTGCATTTAAATTTCAAACAAGGATGAGGTACCTGTGGAAAGAGGAAGGACATTTTCCTCCTTGTACCTTACATTTTTTGAAGGTGATTAACTATTGAATGCTCCAATATTAAAAGGATTCTTAAAAGTCATTTTATTGTGAGGATTCCTGATTTAAAGAGGTGCTTCAGGAAGTAATCAGCTGTTTTACTATCCTGTTGAGATCACTACCTCTGACAATGTAAGCTCAAGTAGTATTCATATCAATGTAAGCAATGTTATGGCATGCAATCTCAGATTGAACTGTGTGGAGAGCAGCTTCTAACACTGCATCATCCACACAATAAAAATATATGCCATTATTAGAATGTACTTACAAAGACAACAAACAAATATCATGGGTAGGCTGTTTAGGAGAAAAAGGCTTCATCACTAAGTCATCATCATATTCCTCTAGTGCAACAAAACAAAAATAACTTTGATGAGTCAGTTAAGGACATGGTTTCAGAATAAAACCACTAGGGTTTTCTTTCTCAGTGTCAGTCTGTGCACATTGGATCAACTGCCTTGGCATTTAAACTGCTTGCCTCGTGTCACACTGCATCAGCCAAAACAGGCAGAGGGACCTGTGAGAGAAGTCTCTTCTTTAAAAAGGAGAAGCCTTAAAGGGGGTGAATTTCAGAGGAGTTACCCTGATTTTGGAAACCATTCCCTGTACCACCTGGTTTTCTAGGCTATTTTCATCTGAGTCTATCCTTACAGATTTCAGAAGGTAGTCGTTCTACTAGACCTGACAACAAGGCTCTGAAAATCCCCTTTTTAACTCAAAACATCACCTAGTACATCCAGAATCTAAAAGCTAAAGTAATATTCCCAGCCCAAAACTCCTGAGAAAAACATTCTGACCTGCTACCTAAGTTGATTCAGCACTGATCAAAACACATAGGCTCCTGAGGAGAAACAGTTTAGTTGATCTAATTCTAAATCTATAGTATTCTGCTGATATATACACATAAAAAAAGATTGATCCCAAGATCAAAAGTGTCTAGTAGCTGCATACTGAAAAATTAGGTCTGATCTCATCTGACCAGGGTGAGCTCTGTCACCCCACAGCTCAGGGTAAATGTCACCTCATTTAGTGTTAACCACCTCAGCCCTTCAAGGGAGACCCTCATTCCCTTCTAAGCCTAGCCCACTCAGCCTGCAGCATGGGGACAAGATCTTCAAGCAGAGGCAATACCTGTGCACAGGGACCTCAGTGTCACCATGACTCTTAAAATCAGTAGAAGTTTACTTCTAAATGTCCTGAAGCCAGGGCACAGAAATCAGAATCCTTGGGCTATGTCTATGTGATTCTTGATACTCTCTTACTGATCCAATCTCTAGGGTTATATATTGCTAAGTTAAACAGTGTCAGGGAACATTCTTGGGTAAGGGAAGTCTATCAGCTGTATTGTAAAATTACAGTTAGAATAGTTTGGAATAGTTGGAATAACTGGAAGAGTTGCAAGCACATCTTTGGTTGTGCTATATAGGACCTCGTCAGCCATAGTTCAAGAATTAGTACAGCCCTGGTATGACTTCCAACAGGTGGTGTAGATGTTGATGCCCTGTGCTGAAGGGTAAGACTTTATTAGTGCAGTTGCAAGCCACTCTGTGACAGCTGGCCTTAGTGCCAGAACAGGGTGCCAGGATGCTTTGCTTAACACCAAACAGTTTAAGCATTTGCCAGGTGAAGACATACTTGCCCTCTTCACAAATTCAGGATGAGATGTGAGGCATTTTCCACAGGTTTGGAGACACTGAGAGAGTGGATGATGAATTGGAACACTTCAGTCACTCTCAGAACTCCAGGGCACTCTCTGGCACAAATCTGGAGAGCAATACCTGGTCCATGTGTGTTGCTGTTAGCCTGAGGTACATCTGTGGATAAAAGTGAGGCAAGTATTGCTTTTCATGGCTATCAGAAATGGAAATGGAAGCACCAAAAAGCACAGGTCTGCTGCTGCTATAGGCAATATAAAAATGAAAAAGGTTATACATCTTCCCACCTAGGTGTTCATTTCCATAGTTGTAATTTTCAGATGAAAGGTTATGTCCTGTTGCAACCTTAATTTCCAGTAAACAGAGATATTGTTTTAATAAATGCATACTGTGGCCCACAGAAAGTACAAATCATGTCCCTTGCTACTTTGCAATAAACCTTCTGGATACCTTTTATTTAATCAATGCATAGCGAGATTTTTATTTTAACATCAAGTCACTCCTTAACTAGTAGAGTTCACTCCTTGGAGAGAAATGTCCCCAGTTATCATAATTATCATATCATAGTTCAGCTCCTGCAAATTTTATATTATGCATTTAGCTTCTGGCATCATAAAATGTGAAGTGCAAAGTACACATGACGTGCCTTCCTTCACAGCTTAAGAGTAGAATCACCTACTTCCTATATCTGATGTACTTTTTGTACTTTTGACATGGAATTACATTAACATCAGCCATTCTTCTCTGTTGCTAAAGTAAGAGAAAATATTTTTTTGCTTCAAAACTACTTGCCATAAACCTTTCCTCCATTATAGCAACCATTCAAAAACTGTATATTCAATTTTTAGAAAAATTCCTGAAGAATTTTCTGAAACCATCATAACAGGCTAGTTTGTAAACTTTTATTTTGTAGATTACATGTATAAAAATTTCTCAGACAAGTCCCCTATCTATAGAGACATTTGTTCAACTTGCCTGACTTTCTCCTCACTTATATTTAAGGGGGTAGGAGCTGTCTCTGTTACAATGGCACTGACACACCAGGGCTACTCCCAGCAATACTGCTGTATTAAATGCTTTCCAAGAAGGAATGCTTTCTCTGCAGTGGTAGCCTACTTACCTGATAAGTTATCCCAGTAATTCACTATTCTTCTGGGTTTTTTTCAGAAGTTTTTCTAGATATTTATTTGAGGAAAGATCAGGACAGATCATAGCTGGAAATTTCAAGATCATCTTGCCACTTGAAATGTTGAGTTGCATTTTTTAATTAAAAACACTTCATCTATACTCAGTACATTTTATATTAGATGCTTTGGATCCTTGGTTAAGCAACGTAAGGATGTATTTAATAAATTTTTCCTGTGCATTTAAGAATAAGAGCTTTTATTCCCAGTCTTTTATTTAGGTGCTTTGGACACATACTAAAGCTTCCTTTCTGCCACAGGCTTCTGTCCCACCATCATCATCCATTTATTTTTACTCCTAAATGAACATTTGGAATTGTCACTTAAGAGAAAGCGTATTTTGTCAACGTCCTTTTCTGTTCTACTTTACTCAGTTCTGTTTATTTTCTTTCCATATCTTCACTCACATTTCTTTAAATATTGACTCAGAAATTCTTTAAATCTTAACTAAGAAAAAAAGACAGACTGCTTTATTGGTTTGTGTTAGAATTACTCATAATGTACTGTATATGCCCATGCAATAAAATAAATTTTAAAAAACAGATTTTGTTCTAAATCAAGAAAATCTACCACAAATAGAACCGTAACAGCTTGCTAGCAGACAGTGAGAATATTGCTGTGCACAAAGGTTTCTAGATTTTTTCCAAAGACAAATAAAACAATGAGATAGAGGTGTGAAAAGGAAGAATCTTCAGACATGGATTATGGAAGAAAGCTCAAGAATGTAGATTCACTTGGAGCTACTAAAAATACTGTCATATTCCAACAGTAATATTTTTATAGATTAAATCAAAAGGATAACTGGCATTTTAAGGAGAAATTATTTTGAAAAGATGAAACATCTCATAAAATTAGTTTGGATTCTTTAAAAACATTTGGCATCCATCTGCTACAAATTATAAATCAAACAGAGAATAGGTACAAAAGAGAGAATATTAAATACTCTTTTTATTATTTTCTTTGATTTATGGATATGATCTTGTTTTTATATAAACAAACACAACATATTTTGGTTTAAGGAGAATATTTTTAAGTAAATAGAAGATATTTCCCTGCCCACTCCCTTTTACAGCTCCTCTTTTGAGTCAGCTTGTTCAGACATCTTCAGCAGGGTTTAAAAGGCTGCAACTGCACGTAAATAACTTCATATTGTAACTTAACTATGTATTGGCCAGCACCCACAAAAGGTAGGTAGATTTAACACTTAATCACTAGTGTGCTTGCCATCTTGACAAAGCACCTGGTGACTTTCTGCTGGTAAGGCAGGCATCAGGCACAGGGGAAAAGGAAAATCTCCAGGGCTCCTGAGGATGGTCCTTCAGTGTGGAAGAGCTGCCATCTTCTACCTCAAGCTGAAAGCCCCTGGCTTGAAAAAATTCCATTAATTGATCATGGAAATTCTTAGGACCTGGTTTTGAAATTCCTTCTTGTGGTGCATGGCATTGAATAGAGTGCCATTAATGGCAACAGCTTTCTTCACCAAGTAAGAAGTTCTTTAAAGACATATGGCAGCAGAATCCTGACCTTGGCTCAGTTCTAAAATTAATTTAAAGAGAATGTAATCTTCCCATTTTTGCAAATATATACAGGTTCAAAAAACACAGTGAAATTTACATTAATTTTTCTTATACTCTTCCACTTACCAATGAATGGTAGTTCCTACATTACCATTAATTTGCTTCACTGACCTTAAGTTCTGAGGATTCCTAAATTTTACATTTTTCTGAATACCATGTTCCAGTCACAGTAGTGCCACTATTCAGTGATAGTGATAAGGTGTTCTATGTATTCTATCGCCTAAAACACACCACCATCTAGAATTAAACCTTAACTGTGAGATTAACTGAATATTGCATAGACGGTTTGAGAATTTGTGAAAGTCCTCTAATATTTGAAAGCAGAAGACTAATTCAGAAACATAGATTTATTTTGTTAGATTTGTTCTACTACTGGAGTAAAGAATCTAATTTTCAGCATGAACATGAGAAGACAAAAATTTTGTTTTTCTCAAGAATTTCAAACTATTCCCATTTTGTACATCAAATGGTGGCATGAATCCGAGAAAAAAAATCTGAAGACCAATATTTGTTTGCAAACAATCTCAAAATAATTAGAAGGTGCTTAACAATCATATGTCATTAGCGTGCAAAAACCTCTTTCAATAAACCTAAATAGACAATTTAAAATAATAATTAAACTACATATCATTTGCAGAAAATTTAAAACTGAAAGAGGCAAAATAAATTTTATTTCCCCAAGCCTGTTCCTCATTGCAACACAAATTATTTTCAGGCTCTAATAAGGAGCATAAAATGTGATCTGAGCGCTATCCTGAATGTATTTTACCAAAAAATTCCTCATTTGATGTCATGCAACAGAAGAATTACATATAGTTGATTCATCTCCCCTTTTATTTTTAATGTTTGAAACTGTAGTTTTTATTTTGAATAGTATCACATTTTCCCTGATAACTTCATTCAGAAATACTTTCTTCTGAAGGCTTCTTGCATTTAAAAAACTATATTTGCTCAGAACCTCTATATTCCAACATAAACTCTTACTGAAATTCCAGTCTGATTAACTTTTTTTAATGTATTCAGAAGAGTGGAAAATTATCAGTCATATCCCAGGGGACAGTGAAGTCCTTTCCCAAGAGATATTTAACAAGCTTATTCATTTTGCTGTGCTTTAAAAAATTTATTTATAAGTAAACGGAAACAATGTAATCTGGTTAAATCATATTGTATACATAAGTACAGACTGACCTTTCCATGTAACTTTATAAATGACTGAGAAGACTTGGCCAAAGAGACAAAATGTCTGGCATCTTTAAAATATGCTGGAGCCTACTTGCCTCCACAAGGTTCAGGATAATTTGCTGCTAGCCAACCATGTCCGTCTGGATTGTGGCAGCACATTATTAATGACACATGACTTATGTCATCAATAAGTAAGTAAATCAGTCAGCTTGTGACTATGATCACAGAAGCTGGAGTTTCTTTATCTTTTCCCCATTAAAATCTGCAAACTTTCTCTTCTGTTTCACCTCCCATTTAGAAACAGTGTTATCATAATATGAGAAATACAGTTGCTTGCTGTAGATGTTCAAATTTAGGCTGACATGCAGTATTAGATTCTCACCTATAAGGAGGTGATGATTCAGACAGTTTCTACTGATACTTATAATAATCTCAATTACCTGTGCTATTTCATGAGTGAGCTCCAGACTGTATCATTTACCCTCTTAAGTGCTCTCTTTGATGGCTGAAGATGGCAGAGCAAAAGATGTCAAAACAGGAACTGCCTTTCTACTTGTTGAGAAGGTTGAGAAAATATAGTATTCGTTAGTGCTTACTACTCTTCTCCTCAGGACTATTTCCCACAGTTGGAACTTGGTTCAAAGTGGTCACTGTCTGACAGGCTCTCCAGGCAGGCATAAAACACTTATAAATAAAACTACTTTCCAGGTGCCAACTTAGTTCTCCAAGAGCACACTACTCTTTCTGCATTTGGGTTACCTCTTGCACTGATGTGTGAATGCTAAAGAAGCTTTCCATGCTTATTCCCTCTCCAACCATACCCACACAAGATTATTGTGGATTTAGGTCTTGTGCAGCAGAACTTCCAGGTGTCACATTGACTGGGTATTCAGTACTGGCACCCACAGGGTAGACTGTAGGTAGTGCATTGTTGCTGCAGTAAGAGAGCAGCCAAAAATGATCAGTTCTTTACTCAGAACATCTGGGAAAGACATCTGCAATATGTTAGATATGTGGTTTTGCTGGACACTTTATGGTCTTGACATAGATTCAATACAGGCACGTGATTTGCTTGTTTCTGTAAAGAGTTTTACAACAGGCAACTGCAAATTATTTTCTTTGTTATTTGAATATAATGGTCAAAGTAAGAGCAGTGATTTGTGGGTTGTTTTGGTTTTGTTTTTTTCCTTAATTCAGATCAAATTTGTCATTCTCTTTGTTTGTTATTTCTGGTAAAGATGCATTGTATTTATTTCTTTAGATTTTTTTTGTGGAAGCCCTGATGACTCAGAAGCTTCTGCTGCTACAGCTGTTTTAAAACCTGAAATCATTTAAGTCATAATTTCTAGTACTTCATTATTTCAGAGATTGGTTCAATGCCTATTAATGTAAAGTTAAAGCTTCCTTTTCAGCTCTGAATTGGACAATATTTTAGTCATTAGTTTCATTTTGAGGGGAGAAGAAAATTCGTTCTGATTAAGGACTTGGTCCTCTTTAGAACATCTCCAAGAAGCATGGAAAAGTGCAAGGTGCTGGATCTGCCACTTCCTGAATTCCAAAGACACTGAGAGGATCACTTCTATTCTCTAGCTCTTCAGCTCCCATCCAGTTCTCAGAAGGTGAATGCAGTCTTCTGTTAGACTAGTTTGTGGCCAAGGTGACCACAGCTTCCACAGCCTGGTCTTCTCAGCAGGATCAACTGAGTGTCTGGAACCACACCATTCCATGGTGCTTGGTCACTGACCATCATACACCTGCATGAGTTTTAATCCAGCAGGAAAGATGTGAGGCCATAGGAAGACACGTGCCAACCTTCAAAACAAAAGAGAGCTTGCAGTCTGACAAAGATACAGATGGAGCTCACAACCTCCAGCAGCATCCATAAATTGTAGAATGGCAAATTCCTCATGTTGTCTCAGGAGGGCATGCTCTGATATGTATTTTCTGGTTATCTGGTGAGGCAGACAGGACTTAGAGTGTCTAATCCTTGCCTACAAATGAATCTTGGGAAGCACACACAATCTGAAAAACTACTATTTCATCTATTTTCACCTATATTTTGAATATATGTTTGTACCTAGTCCTTAAAAGACTCAATAATGAAAAGTTTACAAATCTGAACAGGTTCAGTAATGGGAATAGCAATATATTTCCTTCTGTGGGATGAAGGGATAAAACTGCTACTGCTCTGTGTCTAGATGAGGGAGATTATTTGTAATTTTGGTTCTATTTTGGGGTCTTCCAAGCAGCTATGCTATACAGGGAAGGTGGTCCTAATCAATGCTGACGTGACTTAATTGAGGTCACTTTATCTCTAGGTCAGTCCTTAGGTCTCTTTTATTCAGAAGCATAGGCACAGCTTCTAGATATAGTGTCAGCTCTGACTCAAAAGATGCTGCTAGGATCAGCAATGACATTAGTCTAATCATACTGAGACAAAAAAGTCTGTTGCAAGCCCTAGTCTAAAGAACAGTTCCAAATGATTCTATTATTGAAATACTGAATCAGCAATAGCAAAAGTGATAAACATATGGAGGCAAAGTGTATGGTAGACAAATGACAAAGACACATTACATAGTCTAAAAGTACTTGCCAACTAAAAATAGGCATAGACACTGCATTTATATCTCTTTGGGCTGACTCTGGCATTCATGTGGGATAAAACCATCTTCAGATGCCTCCAAATTACATCCATGTAAGTTCTCTTTCTTTCTTGGAACTGTTTGTAAATGCAGTGAGGTCTACCCAAGCAAATAAATTATGGCAGAGCTGGAACACTATACTGCAGAAAACAATATTCCCCAAAATGCCTTGCAGTGCTCAATGACACCCATAAACTGTGGGGAAAAAACTCAACCAGCAAACCTCAAACCATGAAGAAAAGATGAAACAGATGCAGGGCTGTTATCCAAAGTGCAGTGAAAATCTGGGTAACACCTTCTTTCATGAAGAAGGAAAGTTGTGGTAAGGAACAAAACAAGGGGAACTTCTTTACAAGTAAAGGTCTTCGGCTACTCTTGATTCACTTTTCCTAATTCTATACTCAGTCCAAACTACCTTCACTATTAAAATGAAATAGGATGCCTCTGTATTTGGTGTTGTCAGGTAAATTTGCTTTATTTTTATGTTTGATAGTGTTGGAATAAAGATTCTTGAAATCACTCTCACTACAGACTTGACTGACAGCCTCCTAAGTGCTGTGCCTTTTATAGCATAACATAAATTGATAACCCTTAGGTAGCTGGCATATGTAGTCTATGAAATGAAGTGTGCTCGTTCCACATTTGAAGAAAAGTAGGTGCGATGAAATAGCTGTTGTTATTATTAGCCTTTTAAAATAGAATTTATGTGTTTGCATTAAAGAAAGCATGGCTTCTGGATATATCAGCCTCAAGCCTTTCAATAGTGATGAGGAAGATCAATGCAAAACAATTGCTGTGTCAAAAAGCACACACATAAAATATCTGGAAATTACTTAACTGGAACAGAGTTAAAATACTGCTGGATTGTCTGCATTTTTAACATTCATTTTGGTTCTTTTTCAAGCACATACTGATCAGCTTCTGAAACACAAAGCTTCTGTCAGCCACTCTTCAGTGCTCTCCCTAAACGAAAACTCCAATTTTTTGTTCAACACTGGACCTGGGTGTTCCTAAATTTCCTTGGGCCCCAAGACACTCCAGAAAGTACTCCTGGTTAGGCTCTGAGAAATGTTCCTGGCATGTGGATACTGTAACATCCTGAGATTCTGTCACCCAGTCAGCTCCTGTTGACTGCTGTCCGGTTTGGCACATGTGCCCCAAGAACTTCAGCCAAAGTACTTGCAGCTTAAGGAAGACAGGCACAGGGGAAAGAGAAAAGAAGATGCTTTGTTAGTTCAGAATTCCAAAACAAATCTATTCTTTTATTTCTGTTCAGGGAAAATGCAAAAATTAAGGCATTTCTTCAGAAATGGATTTGGATTAAGGTATCCTGCGAAGTTTTAACCCTTCTACAACTATTTGCTTTGTCTTCTGATGGATGGAGTCCCCGATCTCTGCTGCAGGTTAACTTGTTCTGTTGCAAAAGGCAGCAGATCTTGCTCCATCCTTCACCAAGTTCTGACCTCTACTCCTGAGTGAGTTTCTCTCATATCTAAGCCTAAGATACACTCTTCAGCTCATTACCAATGAGGAGACTTTTTCTCTGTATATCTGCCTTGTCTTTATACCCCATCACAGTCTACAACTTCTTTGGGAGGGGATGAGGAGGGGCAGGCACTGATCTCTCTGGTAACCAGTGACAAGATTGGAGGGAACAGCCTCAAGTTGTGCCAGGGGAGGGTTAGGTTGCCTATTAGGAAAATGTTCTTCCCCCTCAGGGTTACTGGACACTGGAACAGATTCCCCAGGGAAGTGGTCATGGCACCAAGCCTGACAGAGTTCAAGAAGCATTTGGGCAATGCTCTCAGACACATGGTGTGACTCTTGGGGATGGTGCTGTGGAGGACCAGGAGTTGGACTTGATGATCCTGATGGGTCCCTCCCAACTCAACATATTCTGTGATTCTGCAAGCACCTTCACTGGTGGAGTGAAGCCGTCAGGCTCAATGGACCTTTGGGTTGCCCCAGGTCCTTGTCAATTTTCAGACTGCTTATATGAGGCAGTGAGCTGGAGAGCCATCCATCTCCAGCACTGCCACCACAATACCTGGTGGCAACTGCTTTTCACACTACCCATACTAGTAACCTGAACTCATGCTATCTAGAAATCCCATCTCTGGTTACAAAAGAACAACCCAAATCTCGCTTTGGGATTGTCTGCATGTAGGCTGGTAACATAAGCAAACAGGAACTTCTGACTGGAGCTCAGCCTTAGGTTTGTGCTTAAGAATTTGCATATGCTACAGATGTGCTCTCCAGCTCACTGCCTCATAGAAGCAGTTTGAAAATTGACAAGGACCTGGGGCAACCCAAAGGTCCATTGAGCCTGATGGCTTCATTCTACCACTGATAGGTGCTTGCAGAATCACAGAATATGTTGAGTTGGAAGGGACCCATCAGGATCATCAAGTCCAATTCCTGGTCCTCCAAAGCACCATCCCCAAGAGTCACACCATGTGCCTGAGAGCATTGCCCAAATGCTTCTTGAACTCTGTCAGGCTTAGGTTTGTGCTTAAGAATTTGCAAATACTACAGATGTGCCCCTCTGGCTGTCCCCAACCCATGCATGTGACAGGCTCAGCCTGGCTTCTTTATTCTGTTTTCAGTGATTTTTCACTGCAGAAACCTCAAGACCCACACAGAGGCACCCTTTTCCTTATGCCAGGCCATTCTCAAAGACAGCACTCCAAAGCTTTGAATCATTCCAAATGGTATGCTTACCCCTCATTATCTAAGTCTAAAAAAAAAAGCAGGTAATGTGCTGCAGGCAACAGTCCCCAGTTCTGTTATTGCACAGAGCATGAACAGCAGGTTACATGAGGATATGGGTAATCAGGCTCACAATTTAAACAGGTCCCCAGAGTAGAACAGTGCCCAGCTGGGCTCAAAAAGTACATCCCTGCCACACAAGTGACTAAAGTTCATCAGAGGGCTTAGTGAAGCATTGGGGTAGTTTGCATGGATTAGGTAATATCTACAGTCTGTCAACTAAACACAGAGACAGAAAGAGAAGCCCTTTGGAGTTAATCTTGGGATAAGTAGATTAAACATGGTTTTCTTGCATTTCCCTCCACCCCTGTCTTAACAAATTTTGACAGAGGGATGGGGTGCAGGTGGTTGAGCATGTAAATAACCTCTGCTCATTTTTATCATACCTTCATTTGTGCTAAAAACTGATTTTGAACTGGCAAACCCAGACTCCTGACACCCAAGCAGAAGTGGCACTTTCCACTAGAACGAATCTTTCTGGAACATGCTAGCCATGCCTACCACAGAAGTACAGTTCCTTCAAAGCATCCCAAGTAATAACTACATTCACTCCTCATCAGTCTAGAAAATGGTCACTCAGCGATCTTGATACAAGTGTCTCCTAGGGGCAAGCAAGCACAGGTAAACTCCTTGGCAGAAACAGTATGGTTGGGAAATAAACTGTTGTAGTTGATAGCCTGAAATGTATCTTTTCCCATCTTTTAGTTGTGATTCTCCCCCCACCCCCAGCTTCTCTTTCTCCTATTGTTTACCTGGCGTCAAGTTACCATGGTTACTGAAGTTTCTCTCCTCAGCCCCACGGCGAGAGGCCGGATAGAGTAAAGAGAGGACCCCGCTGGCATTTCCAGCTGCTTGAAGTTTCTTTAGCCCAGGAAAGCACGGGGCTGGGAGAAGAGAGCCCTTCTTTCCAACACGGAGGTTTGTAACTCTGTTTTTCCTGTCCCAGAATGCCTCTGAGCTATGGAAGCTGAGAGGGCATGCTTACCTTGCCTTCCCTTTCTTTCCCCCCTGTGTTGCCAGGAAACCAAGCCCCTCCCTCTCTCCCCCTCTGCCCCTCTGTGGAGAATACTCCTACACCTTTGTGGGCATTTGAAGAAGTTGGTGTCTGTTATTTCTTATCTTGGTGTGTGTAACCTTGATTTGTAGAAAGTTTGTAAGATGAGAAAAATAATTGGTTCTCTCTCTGATGTTCCCTCCCTCCGAGAAACCCTGTTAAAAGAGACCCCCCCAGACCCCAAATCCTTGGTCTCTCGTCCTTTGGATTCCCCTTCACAGAAATAAACTGTGGAATGCAAACCAGAGAGAGAGTCCCCCCCTGATTTCTTTACTCGCTCTATAGACTTGGATTCTTGAAGATAATCAGCGAACCCCACAAACATATGCTGGCTCGAAACTCGAGTGAAGAGAAACCTCATCACTGAGCTAGCTGGGCCACACTCGAGAAGATCGAGTCAATAAACCTGAAATTTGTGCAAAAATCTTCCACCTTGAAGGGGCAGCCATCAGTTTCTAAGGGCTGACAGCTCTAATGATCCAAGAGAAACACAACATAGCCCTTAATTGCTGGGCTTCACATGCATCACAGTCTCTATTCAGCAATATGCAAGAGCAATCCTGTGACCTCCAACTGAAACCATGGGCTGTATGAAGCCCAATGTCTTTGAAATCATACTCCAGACTGCAAAAGCATTTAGGATTTTTTTACAGTGAGCACAGGAGTAGAAAAATGTAGGAAATCAAGGAAGTTGTATTTACATCAACTACTTACCAAAAATAAGTGGGTGACTTTTTATAGGTGGCCTGCTCCTGAAGCTTAATTGATGATTAATTATATGTGGAGAATAAAAACCATTCACTCCAGCAGTGCTTTGTTTCTGTTGAGCTGACAAGGGTGAGAAGTAACAATTGCTCAGCACAGTGAGGACTGAAGAGCTCCTCTGCTGCTGAACAAAGCCAAGCTGCGGGGCGACAGATGGCAGATGAGATTCACCATAGGCTGTGAAGAGGCCATACTCATCACTGGCATTATCCATCCCTTCAGCTCTGCTGGCTGCTCCAGAAGGTGGGTCAGTGGGACTGTGACCCTAAGCCAACCCCCGTTTTCTCTTGCAGAGAAACAGCTAGCAACTAAATGCCATCCCAACATACTCTGTGACTGAAAGTGTGGCTGCAGTTCCCAGTGCTTGGCCAGGTGTGCACAAGAGAGACACTTCACTGGTTTCCTTCTGTGCAGTGTTCTGTTCATGGCAATCATTTCCACATAAATGCAAATCCATGACAGTAAAACCATCCATGTTTTCACTCCCACAGCTGGCAACTGCAAGAATGGATGCACACTTCCAGGTAACTTCTCCTTGACCTCCCCATGCAGATGACTTCCTTTGCCCATGGCCAATTTTCTTATAACCTCTTTTATAACCTAGAGAGGAAATCATACTTACACCTGCATGGGGGAAAGCAAGGGTCACCCATGAAAAACTTAACAGAAAAATAAAAAAATCTCTGTAAAAGAAGAGATTAATTTCCAGAAATTCCTCTCAAATAGTAACTCCTCTCAAAAATAAGATCCCAGTAACTCTAAAGAAAAGCTTCTTAAAATTCAGTTTTTAATTAATTTCCACTTTTCCCATGGTAGAAAAAACTACTGACAAAATCCAATCATCAACAAGCTTGTATCTGATGTAACTCAGAGAAGCTAGAAATATTCTCAAGCTCCCAAGGTTCAGCATCCAGAGACACTGTCATCACCTTGGGAGATGACAGGATTGACACCAGTCTTCCCTCAGCAAGAGACGACTGCTGTGTCTCTAAAATATGTCATCCAGATAAGAGCAACGGTGCTGGTGAAAAGTCTGGAGCACAAGTCCTGTGAAAGGCACCTGAGGGTGCTGGGTTTGTTTAGCCTGGAGAAGAGGCTGCTCGGGGGGACCTTATCACTCTGCAACCACCTGAAAGGAGGCTGCAGCCAGGTGGGGGTCGGCCTCTTCTCCCAGGCAACCCGCTACAGGACAAGAGGACATGAACTTAAGCTGCACCAGGGGAGGTTTAGGTTGGACATTGGGAAAAATTTGTTCACAGAAAGGGCGGTTAGACATTGGAATGGGCTGCCCGCGGTGATGTTGGAGTCACCGTCCCTGGAAGTGTTTAAGGAAAGACTGGACGTGCCCCTCAGTGCCCTGGTCTAGCTGACATAGCAGTGATTGCCACGGGCTGGACTCGGTATCTCAGAGGTCTTTTCCAACCTAGTTGATTATGCGATTCCTTGATTTATTTTTTTTCCAAAGGAAAAATCCAAACAAATCAGTGCTAAGGTGAGATCTGGTTTTTGCTACCAATCTCCAGAGCAGTGCTGCTGCCCCAGACACGTTGCGTACTCAAAGAGAACTCCTGCTTTCAGCGCTGTCCCTCCGAGACAGGAGGCCGCGCCGAGGGTCTCCTGCCGACCACTGTGCATGTAACCCCAGTTGTAACCCACCACTCTCCCGACGGGGCTGGATTTTAGGAACGCCGAGGGCGGCTGAGCGAGACCCGGGTACCGTCCCGAAGCGCGGCTGCGGGCTCAGCCGCTGCAGCAGCGCGCAGGCGCGGCCCGGCCCCACCCCCCCGGCCCCACCCCCCCGGCCCCGCCCGCCAATGGGAGGGCGGAGCGCCGAGCGCCGCGGTGATGGCGGCGGCCGTGGGGCGCGTGCTGCGGCTATGCCGCCGCTGGGGCGCGGGGCCGCGCGCGCAGGTGAGAGCCGGGCGGGCGGTGAGGGGCCGGGGTTCGCGTCCCGCCGGGAATGGCCCCAAAGGGGCTCCCCAAAGGGGGACATTGCCTGTGGGGCCCCGGTGTGGTGCTGCCCCTGCTCCTGGGCCGGCGGGGCTGAGGCAGCCCTGCGTGGGGAGTGTCGAGGGCTGGAGCCGCGTTCAAGTCGTCCTTTCCGTGAGCCGCGTTTGTTTCCCTTGATGTGAAGCAAAAGAAGCTTGGTTAAACCTAGAATTATCAGAGCGGTGTATAGAGCAAAGCCAGTGCAAAAGATGGCTGTTCTCAGGTTGATAATTTTTAATGATAAACTAAAACACAAGAAGTTCCGCCTTAACATGAAGAAGAACTTCTTCATATTGATGTTGGCAGGAATTGGAGTCTCCCTTCCCTTCCAATCCCACCTGGAAGCACTCCTGTGTTACCTCCTCCAGGTGACCTTGCCTTGACAGAGGGGTTGGACTGGATGATCTCCAGGGGTCTCTTCCAACCCTGACAATGCTGTGATTCTGAGAATGGTGTTCAGTCAGCAGGTGAGTAGATCATGAATGATAGGATCACAGAAAGATTTGGGTCGGAAAGGACCTTAAAGACCATCTAGTTCCAACCCCCCTGTAGTCAGGAACATGTCCCACTAGACCAGGGTGCACAGGGCAAGTCTCTGAATACCTGGAGAGTGCAGTGGAGAGAGGAATGCGCTCCACAAGTAAGGTAACTTCTGATTAAGCAGAATCGTTTTGTTTTGGGGGTAAGGGTGTTCAGCTGATTGCCATTTAATTAAAAAGCTTAGCTGCTGTCAGTAGTGTTTGTGCTGTGGTATTTGATACACCTGTATATATAATCAGTGACTAGCAAGTGGCTGAAAAGGCCTGCTGGTAACACTTTCAAGTTACAAAGTCATTTAGGGTAATGAGGGCTGAAGAACTGTTGGTGACTGAACTAAACCAAATCATGGTGTAATAGAAGAAAGATGCAGTAAATAAATTAAATTTAATACCAGAAGGAGCAATTTGAGCTATTCTTATTGGTTACATCTAGATTAACTTTACCCATTAGGGATAAAGACCTGGTGCCCATGTGGGTAGCTCTTTATGCAGCAGTCAGGAATACATGCTCTTAGGGTGTGTAAGGAATGACAAAGAGAATAAAGCTGAAAATACTCTAATACTTGATTTCATTCTCAGTTGAAATTGTTTGTGTTGCTTTTGTTACCTTGTGTCAAAGGTATGGTTATGACAGTTTTCCTGGCAAGCAAGGCACATCCTCGAGTTTTAGCTGAAAATCATTTGTACTGTAAAAGAGAATGTTTTCAAAGGAGGAGTCACAGAGGAAGGTAGGACTGGAACAGGCCTTGAGGGATCATTTATCTATTCTTCTCACCCCAGAGATGGGATCAATACCTAAGCCTGTAGCCACAGGGCTATATATACACAAATTGTCTGTCTATGAACCAAAGGATGTTAAGAGAACTAATGGGAAACAGGGCCCAGAAACCTTAGAGGCACTTCTTTCCATTTGGTGTAGTTAACTTGTGGAACTCTTTGGTGAGAATGTTCAGGATGGTAAGCATGTATGTGCATACAAAAAGCAAGTTGAGAAACTTGGAAGAATATTTCTCTCAGCACCATTAAAAACAAGATACCAGCATGACTGAACTGCAGATTGCTGGAAACCAGGCAAGTGCCCTGCAAAAGTTATCACTCTCTGTTTGTCCTGTCCTTGTACCCCTGATACAGGCTGTGTTTGAGATCAGGGTATAAGTTTATGTTTCCATGTTCTGACCTGCTATAACAGTTTCTTACGTTAAACACTTACCTGTCCTGACTGTTCAGAATTTTTTTTATAGTGCTTGTCCTAAAAATCCCTTGCGTTTGTTTAGTTCATTACTACTTCTTGTCTGTCTTAGTGGGTAAAAACGTTTAGTTTTTTTAACTTTGAAATTTCTTTAATTGAGAGGCAAGATGGAAGAAGAACTTTGTAATTCTAGTTCCCATAGCATTGACTGAGCAACAGGTGTAGTTCCCTATTCTTCCAATAAGCAAATGGCAGAGATGTAGTGCTATTTCTAAAGAAAAAAGGATCTAGCTTAGTTTCTATCTATCATTCACTCTAATGTGATTGAATAGCTATTCTCAGCAGAAGAGTTCAGAGTTCCTATTGAATTTGATTGGGTTGAGTACTTCATCTAAATCACTGTGGATGTTACATATACTGAGATCAGAAAGAGATAATAGTACTTTGGTGACAGACTTTCAGAACTACATACTTGAAATGTAAGAGAAGCCTTTTTTGCAGTTGTTAACTAAGATACAATTGAAAAGCTTCTTAGTGCCTGAATACTTCAGCCTAAAAATAAGATCTGAATTCTGTTCCCTGTTATAAGCATCTGACTTTTGCCATGCATCCTTACATTTAGAGCTATTTTTTTACTTCCCCAGTGTACAGCAAAACTTAATATGTAGGTTTGGTCAAACATGCACAGAAAGTAGGTTTTTGAGCAGGTGAGATGCGGTTCTATGGTTGCCTGCCAAGGGACTTAGAAGAAACTTTTTTTTTTTAAATTGATGAAGTACTTTGTGAAATCAGGTATAAAAAATAACATAAAATCACTTATGCGTATTTGCTGACATCTTGTGATGCTTTCTGATGTGTTTTGCAAAATGCTTCTGAGACATAAATCTTATACTGGTTCACATAATTAGTTTGTAGACAAACTGAAATCTAAGATTATATCAATGTTGTTTTAAATAAATTAATTAAAACACATTTTTGTGAAACAGCACTATAGACATCCAAAACTCACTTATTGAGGAAAATGCAATTCTTTAAAAATTGGGATGGCTCTGAGCATTTATATTCTGTATATGTGCTATGTAAAAAATGTTTTTTCTTGTCCAACAAGTAAACAGAGGTCTGTCTTGCATGTCTACTGGGTTCAGTAGCAACAGCTGTGCCAGTAGCTGCAGTATTGGACACTGGGCAGCTTTAGTCCTGCGTAGTGATGTGGTCATACAGCTCCAGTTCCACGTGTATTAGTGAAGTCCTATCCCAGAGATAACTTCTTGGTACAAATTTGTTTGTGCACTGTGTGGTTTTTGAAAAGGGAGTGGTTGAAGTCTGCCAGCTTAGAGCATGGAAGATGGTGCAACAATATGTGTGCCTTGTCACTTGGAGTCATCTTCTATCTCTCTAACTGTGTCTTGTTGTAAAAGAACTCTTGGGCTTGAATCTGAATCTCCTGACTCCAGTCCACCTTTCCCCCCATTCCAAAAGTACAGGAAGGTTGACTTCTCTGTTAGTTGGTTTGGTTTATATCTGTGTAACTCCAGTGAAGCAAAACGAACAGGATGAGTAAACAGACAATCCTAGTTACTTCTCTTCTTAGAAGAAAATAGGCCAGAGAAACTGAAGTTGTCTGGAAATGCTATGGTTTTTTTTTTCTAAGGCAAATCTAACATAAGCTGATTTTCTATAAGTTTATGGTTTCCCTATAAAATCAAGATTTTAAACCATTTTATTTCTAGATTGGTCCAAAAGGAGTTGGGAAGGAAGGGTTAATCACAATGAGTTGTGTCCAGAAGTAAAGGCTTTCCGTTCTCCCATGTTCTTGTGGAAGAGCATATTATTTCATGAGCATTGTTAATAATGTTAATAAGCATTACTATTATTTAAAAAATGGTGAGGCTGCTGTCTTCAGTAATGCTTTATGAAATGTGTGAGAAGTGAATGCAAACCTCTGTGGTTTCCTCTACAAAGTAGAGGAGCATGCTTTCTTGTTTGACTGAAATGCCAGAAGCATTTAGCTGTGCTTTGCAGTTTCTGCCTGTGCCACCCATGAAATAGTGCTCTTATCCCAGAAGAGGTACCCAATACAATAGATATTAATTTACATAAGAGGCTGTTTTCTAATTATGAACAGTTTGTGTGTCCAGGGACTTTTGATTAGTGACGAATTGAAACTAGGGAAGAATATGAATAGCTTGAGGGAAGAAGGACAAAAATGAGAAAATTACAATAGAAATTGACAGGAATAAGATGAAAGCAATCTTTTTTAAAGTAGTCTGTTTAAAGCATACCAGAGAGAAAGCTATTTTGGGCCAAGTAATAAGGAATCATATGTTCATTAACAAGAATTACAAATAATTAGTTACTATTAAGACAAGTTAGACAGAAGATGAATTGAATTCTTTCCTGAGGAGTGACTAGAAGAGAAGAATAGGGAATACGTAGAGATACCTTTGCTTTCCTCAGTGCTTTATAAGGAGGTCACCAGAGCCTTGCCTGTGGAAAATGTGTACATTTAAAATTTTGATTATTTTTCTTTTAATTCTGTGTATGTCAATGTTTCCTCACAGGAAACATGAATATTAAAAAGAAAATAAAAAGGAAGAGACAAACCAGGATTAGAGCTGCATGCAGTATATATAAGCTGTGAAGAAAATGAAGCAGCAACAGGCTTTTTAGCACCAAATTCTACCTTAGACCTGTTTCAAAATCTTTTCATATGTTACTTTCCTGAGGTTCATACCCTGAGGGGTAAATCTTTGTCAGGTAAAAGTGTAGAGGATCAGTCCTTTTTGACTCTTGTGATCTTATTCAAAGATTACCTTCTGTATCAAATCTGATTGAATTCACAGGACCTGTCTTGCAGCCCAGGCATGGGCTATACATAGGTTTAAGGCAGCATATTGTAGTCTTAATTTCAAATTGAAATTTCAAGTGGAGTTGTTGTGTTTTGTATATTGAACACTGACACAGGCATGGATGGGTAAATTGGTCACAAATAGCTTTACATATGTGCAGCAAATTAGGTGAGTTGGATCAGCCCATCCTGAACTGCCAGATGTCCAAAATACCAACTGGGCTCTGTGAAAGTACAGAGAAAAGTTGTGTTTAATTTCCTGCTAATGTGGGACTTGACCATGTAATGCAGATCACCGAAAGCTTGTCGGAGTAGAAGTTCTTGTAAGTTAACTGATGTTACTAACAGAAGGTACAAGTTTGATCTGCTTTTCTGTTTGCCTTGCAAATACATTTATGTAATCTTGTTTTGATGAGATGTGTTTGTATTGTTGTGGTTATAACTAGGTTTTGAGATTACTGTTGTATTTGTGTTAGTTACAGGAAGGTAGCAAGTGTTTTATTCTATTTATATTAGCTGAACTCATAAGGGTGAAATCCATCAAAATGCTCAGCATCTAAATTGTGTTCTAGAGAAGACAATTCTCATGACTTGGAGCACATTGAATAATTTTGAATACTACCTTTGTTCTGTTCCTTCTAATCAGAGCCCTAACTAGTTCACATTGCTGCGTGTGTTTGGTTTTTAATGTTTTGCTAAAGGTAGTCTGAGGCTACAGCTTCCAGAGCATCAAGGACAATCTAATAATTTGCTCAAGGAAATGAATGTAAAGAAAGGACTCCCCCTCTACTTTCTTCCTCCCAGTTGAGTGTTTCAGCCACCTTATTGTCCCAGCTTTGGCAGTTCTCAAAGTGATCTCTGAACTGCTCAGACTTACCAGCTTGGCTGAGAATTGCCTGCTTGTTGGGATGAAGCAGAAGTTAGTGTTCTGCCACATGTGGGCAGCTGAGTTGGCTTGCAGAGGAGTCCTGTACCAGAGCTGGCACAGGACAAGTAAAGGGAGTGGAGGAAAGAATGCTGGCAGGGGTGAACTGTGAGCTGGGTGCTCTCTGCCTTGTGAGGCTGCACTGTCTCCTCACAAAGCCTAGCCGTGGCATGTTGAAGGGGTGGGGGTGAAGTCTTTCAGGGTACTATGTGATGAACAAAACTTGGCATTTTTCTGAATCAGAAGTGATTCTTTTTCTGTCTCTGCTTTTCTGTCTCACATTGCTTTCTTGTGATTCCCTCCCTCCCCCCACCCACAGAAGACCACACAAATAATCAGTTCTCATTCAGTCTGTAGAATAATTAAGCTGCAGAGAACTTTAATACTAATGTTGGAGAGCCAAAATAGTGCATAATATTGACACTAGGCCAGAATTGAGACATTACAGCTCTGTCAGTGAAGCTCCTGTTTGTCTGGCAGAGAACATCAGTGAAATTAGTCATCTTAACAGCTGATTGTTTTGATAGAAGTAAGACCAAACCTGTGTGCCGCAAAGATCAGAAGGTAACTGCTCTCCAAGTTATGACCTGACCTGGTATAGTGCTCAGTAGTATTGGCTGCTGGACTACCCTGCTAGTTTTCTAATTGGTCTTCTTGAGACAGTGAAGCAGTTTAAGAACCATTCTGGCACCATGAACAAAGAAGTACACCTTGGTCTTTCCAGAGCTTTCAGCAGTATTTGGTCAGCTTCTGAAAAGCCTCTAGGGAGCTGCCCTGCATATTCTTATCATACTTTGTTGTGGGATTCCTTTAGACAAAGGCAAAACCTGCTTATTTGCTGATGGATTTTTGTTTTCTTTTATGATGGGATCTGTTGATCAGTGCTGCTCCTTGTTTTTTGCTGGATGTTCCTGACTTAGGATATATTATGTTTCTCTCCATCAAAAAAGTCTTCTAAATTATTTGTAATGTGTGAAAATGTGAAGGTTTTATAATGCGTTTATCTGTTCCTGGACATTAAACCATTGGAAGAAAATGGTTTAATGAATAGTAATGCTGTTTCTAACTTATTCCTGTGATGTGTTGAATCTTGTTATAAGTATGAATAGCTTGCTATAGTATTCATGTATTCATTTTATTTAGAGTTCACTATGCCAGAAATGTAAAATAAATCTCTCATTCTCTCTCTCTTTTTTTTTCTTTTTTTTTTTTTTCTTTTTTTTTTTTTTTTTTTGTTAGACATTAAGGTTGTTCTGTATCACTACAGCACTGCAGAGGAAAAATGTAGGGGCCTCAGGACCTGAAAAGTACACAGAGGCATTTATTAAAAAACAGATTGAAGAGTTCAACCTGGGAAAGAGACATTTAGCCAACATGATGGGAGAAGATCCAGAAACTTTTACTCAAGAGGATATTGATGTAAGTACAGTTGCTCTGTTGGAGAAGTAATTTACTGTAGAGTTTCAGATACTGAAAGCACTTTACTTCAGCATGAGCCCCTCAGCTCTCTGTGAATTTTAATCAAACTGTCAGAATAAGCAAGAATTCTACTATACATTGTGAACATTGCAACTGTGACTGTGAATAGACATTCTACTTCTGCTACCATATGAGGTCAGGTATCCCAGTATAGAGCTGTGTACTGTATCTTGTTAAAGCACAGTAGGTTCTTTTAAAAAGTGCTAATGGATAATCCCCTTGATCTGAGGTTATAAGAGGCACTGTAAAGGTTTATGTAGCATTTCAAAACGTTTACTCAACAATTTGACCTGCTGTGTATATTTAGGGTTTTCTTGTGTGATACTGTGGTTGCTGCTAATATATATTAAATTTTATAGGATATTTTATAACCAGTGCACTGATTTAGCTTGAGGATTTTAATGTACATGTGAATTTAAGCTCATATCAGTATCTACAAACATACTGTTTTGTTGTCATTCCCTCTCATGACTGGCAGATGAGTGGCCTCCTTTTTCTCTCTGTCATTTAGGCTCATGTAAAGATAAGCTCCCTTTCACTCAGAAAAATGTTTTGTTGCCTGGATTTTTCAATTTTTTTTTCTTCTTCCTTTTTTTTTTTGTGTCTCACCTGGCCTTCACTTCTGTCATATCTGTCTTACCGTACATCAGAAGTAGGAAGGAGAAATGTCATTTGGTGACATTCACTCTTCAGTGAAGCTGCGTGAAGTCTCATAGCTGTCTTTGCACAGCAGCAACACTACTGCTGTAGCCAGGGCAGCCCAGTGTGCCAGTAGGGCCCTTAGGATAGAGGTAGTGATGTGGTAAGGCAAAGCAAGAGGTGTCCATGGTTTAGTTTTTCTCAGGGTGAGGAGATTTGTTTGTTGCCTCTCTCTGTGGCAGAATTCTGGCTGCATGGCTGTGTCCATTTGAGAGATCTTGGCAGTGTGCTTATGCTGAGAAATAATCTGAAGGTTGTGCTACAGTCTCATTTCAAACATGTTTGACAGGCTTCAAAACTAAATTCTAAAAATAGGCAGCAAGGTAAAGCCATCCAGAGTGGTGGCCTGTTGAGAAAGGCTGAAACGAGACTTGAATTTTATCAGGTATCAGAAAATCCATTAAGGCAGCTTGAGTTCAGGTTACAAATCCATAGGAAATCAAGTTTTGTGAGTGCAAAGCTATACACTGATACTGTGTCTACCTCCATGCAGAGACTAGGAATCACTCTGCTCTTCTACAAACAAGTGCCAGTGCAGGGACCCTGCCAGTTTCAGTGTAAGTGGGTAAGGTCAACAGTAAAAGTATTCTTTGAGGTCAGCAGTAATACCAGTCTGTTCTTTACATTGGCTATTTTATTTCTCTGCAAACTATAAAATTTCCTTTTCATATATTTTTCAGGGTTTTTTTTTTCTTACCTTTAATGATCTTTATGCTTTTTAGTTACTTTCTTGTAAACTAAGTATTCACCAATCTACCACTGGAATACCTTCTAATAATACAGTACAGTGATGATGCTGATAGTTCAGTTTGCCTGAAAGGTTAATGGTAGGAGAATGCATTAATCTGTAGTCTGGCTTCCTTCCTTCCTTGACAATGTCTAGGGGGAAGGCTTCTAGAAAGCAAGACTGCAAGAAATGCAAAATGACCATATCTGTGTAGTGGTTTCTTCTTTATAAATCCACAGCGCTGCAATCATTTGCACAACATTAACTAAGTTCCACCATTAGTAAAAGCAGATTCATTCTGGAAATTAGTTTTTACAAATGCAGTGCAGGTGACAAGTATGGGACTGCTTTGCAAACTGTTTCTGAAATGATAGAGAAGTGGAGCCAAAGGAGTAGTGTTTTGTTTGGTGATACCAAGTATCTGCGGTTTGATTTCTTCATATTCCATCAGGTGTTGGGAAATAATTAGAGTGTGTAATAGTGTCTGCTATGCATAATTAAATTTCTGTTATAAAAATATAAAAGCTCCTTAAGCACTGGCAGGAGAATTACCAAGCTTTGCATTTTGAACAGCAATAATTCTTTCTGATGAGTACTTATATACCTCCATGTCTTCTGCTGTTAATCAGTCTTTGCAGTGTATTTCAAAAGTAGACATCCTAGGATTCTGTCCTTCACTGGAGTTTCAGGTGGAGTTTAATAAAAGCTAAACCTTGTGAAGTTTTAGAACAGGAAAATAAGTTGACTTACTTGCTAATCCTCAGATGTTGTGGAAGCAGAGTTGCCTCTTACTGGTGCTTTTATTTAGGAATCAAAAGTTAAGCTGTGCATTACAACAGTATTTCTGGAGAAGAAAAAAAATCCAGCAAATTGATGTATAACTCTGCACAAGTCTACCAATTGCTTTTTAATTGGTATTATAGACCTCACTCTGAAGCTGGAATGTTTTATTCTCCTATGTGTGAATATGTGCTATGAAGTTTTTCTAATTGATTTGCTTTGCCCATTCCATTTGATGTATCATTTTTCACAATATTTCATAATTTGTGCTCATTTCTAATGAACAGAGTCGTTAGGACAGGCATGTCTAAGTACAACTGACAGCTAACATTAGGTGCCAGATGCAGTTTATAAAGCTATGTAGAACTGCAGAGAACAGTTTAAATAAATTAGCACCTGTACATTAGTCTCACTTGCTGGTAATTTATAAGCGAATCAGTAGAGATGACATTTAGGTAAGTCATTGATCAAGTTAACAGCTGCATACCCACTGCCCAGCTGGGATACCTAATTAATAGAGATTGCAGTCCTGACCTAGTGCTTTTCTCCGTTTGAGTCTCTAATCCTTTTATTTTGTGATTTAACTTTTAACTTACAGTTGTAGTAAACAGCCCACAGTCATTTTCCACTGTCAGTTCTGTGATATTCCACTTTAAAGCCCAGAAATCTAAGTAAGATTAATTCAAGAAGAGTGTATTAAGCTTCCTGACCTATTTATATGCCAGTATTTTTATTATTCATTTTTATGCAGTCACTAAATGCTCTCTCAGATACAAGCTCATCATAAAGCAATACTCTTTTCTCATAAGAGTTAGTAAAACTCAAAAGCTAAAGATCTGTGTTAATTTTTGCTTGTTGTCTGTCTTATGACCCAATAGATCATTGTCAAGCAGATGGAATAATTTAAACATATGTTTTCCTCTACTAGAATTTATACTGTTGGAAAAGCACCAGTAAGATAGTTAACAGGTAAAATGTTCAATGTTGAAAAACTTTATTCCTCATAAGGTTTCTTTCAAAAAATTAAGGCTTCTTTCATGAAAAATTGCTTGTATTCAGTTGCTTTTAAAGGTGACTTGGCACATCTCATTTCTAAATAATGTTCAAATTTTAGCAAGACAGAGTATTAGAAATGAGTGAATATTGGCAAATGCAAAATGTCACAAATGTTATTCAGAACAAAATGTGTTTCTGAACTGCCTGTTGTCTGCAATTGTCCAGCATTGTCCTTACAAGAAATAACGGATTTTGGATTTATTTAAATAGTTGAAGCTAGAATGCTTTTTTCAGCTCTTTTTAATTTTTTTCCCCCAGTGGAAGCAAAATCTGCATCAATATTTTTTACTTCTGTATCAATCTAAGCAGATGACTGCTGTATTTTTTTTTTTATTACTCTTTCTAATACTGTTCCATATTTTTAAAAAAGAGATGAAGGTAGAAATAAAGACTTTCTTTCAACAGATTTTTTTTGGGTTTTTTTTTTGTCTGTAAACTTGTGAAAAGGCATTCATTTTATTTTGAAAATGAAAACAATGTAATATTAAAAGAAGGTGGGGTTTTTCATATCATGACAGTGGATTATTTTACTTGTTTTGTTATTTTTTCCACATAGTAGAGTTAAAATGGTGTGTCACTTTGGACTTTAAACCTCTTTCTGTTCAAGCTGGAATTCAGATGAACAGTGATGGCGTGGTTTCAATAAATTTTAGTAATTAGTTGTTAGAGGAAGGATTTGTTTTGCAATATAAACTTAGTTGTGTCACTTTTTTTTGGGGGGTGGGGGTGGTTTGTTTTGTTCTTAAACTTTTCTGTCTTGTTAAATTAAAAGGAAATATTTCGGAGTTAACATTTTGTGTCCCATTTTTGTTTCATTCATTCCTGGATTTACCCTAGATATTCTGGATTTTGGATGTGAAAAACTGTTAAAGAATACTGCTAGTGTGGTTAGAAGGAAAACAGCTGTTCCAGAAAACATCTCGGTCTGAGAGGTGATGAAGTACAGTGACTAAATGATGTGATTCAAGAGGCACAGTTAAAGAAGGGAAGTGGCTCTCGTGTGATCAAGTTGAGGAGTAGAAGCTGAAACAGCTTTTGCTCAGGTGTTTCATTAAAATGTTATGGCATAAAGTGTCACTTCTCACTTCAGTGTTTTGATGATTAAAATTTCGTGTATATTTAAAAAGGAATGAGCTGGATTCTTGAGCCTGCTGCCAAAAAGGGTGCTGCTGTAGAGGAGCCCCAGGGTAGAGGTGGTGATTGTTTGAATTCTTGAAATTTTTTTTACTTCTTTCTTTTTCCCTAAAATACATTTCCTCACTGGATGTTACTTAGATAACTATCATTGCGCATGTTCTGAGCAATGGGAATTAGTGGAATGTTTTGTGTTGAGCTTCAATAAAAATGGGCAAGATCTATTGAAGAACTGAACTATTGAATTCTCCTATCCCAATATGACTCAGTCAACTCTATATGAATTAAAGTATTGAATTCATAGTTTCTCAAGACATTGGGTAGAAAAAAGCAAAAGAAAAAGTTACTCTTACTGACCCAGCTGAACTTGAGTCAGTCTCTGACGTGTGAGAAAGTGGGCAAACAAAACTTGGATTGTAGGGAAGTGGTAGGAAGGAAGGAGGATCGGATATCAGGATGTGCAGCATCCACAGGGAAGAGGAAAGGTGAAGGTTGTGGCAGGTACACTGAATTTACACAACATACACATGCAGTGCTGGACAGATTGTTTAATTAATTGGTTTGGATGTTTGAAGGATTGCCAGATTTTTAGTGTTTTTCTGGTTTTGTTTGGTTGTTTTTTTTTTTTTTCTTAATAGGGATGGAAGGTTATTCTTCATTATTCCAGCTGGCTTGAATTCAAACTTGAAACTGCAAGCAGAAGACATTTTGGTCCTGTGGGCAGTATATTGACTCTTCTGGTCCCTCAACAAATGATGATATAACAGGATTTCTTTTAGTTTGGTACAGAAAAGTTTACCAGCTTGTGCAGTTTAAGAAATGTCAGATGTAAAGTATCTTGTTACTAATGTGTTCATGATGATCTGCTGTTTTTAAAGGTGTGACTACTGGGTATTTTTTCGCTGTGTGGGTCAGCAGTGAAATTAAAAAAAGATTTTCACATCCTTAGGAGATACAACTAAATTTTTTTAGTAATGCATAGCAGAAGCAGACTGTACCCATTCTACCTTTTCAAGTAATTTATGTAATTATTTTTGGAAATGGTGTTTTGTTATTAGGTACCACGATTTTCAACCGTGAGTCTGCTGAAAATAATTATGGATGTTTCATTTCTAGAAAAGTGATTTATTTCCAAAGACAGTGGAAACAGTGTGATTTAACAAACAGAATGTGAAATAGCAGCCCCAGAACCTGTGGAATCTGGAGTGAGGGAAATGTATCTTCTATAGCTGACTTGATGACATTGAGAAAGTAGTTCTTCATATTCAGCACAACAGTTTCTTTAATCTGGAGTTCAAGTCCAAATAAGCACTAAAAAAAAGGGTGGGCCAGGACCCATGAGGTGAAAACCACTTCTGCAATGGGAAACTGCAGTTAAATGTAAAAGGTTTCTTGGGAACTTTACTGCTAGCATTTATACCTTGATTATAAAGTTTTAAAAGGGACATTCACCTGCTTTTTCAGTTCAGGAGAATGCAACATGTGCAGTTAATTCTCTATGGAATTTTGGTTTGAGACCTGGAGATTCCTGAAAGGAAACCTATGTTCCATATCTGAAGACATTTTAAAAAGGTTTCAGGAAAATAATTTCATGGTTATGTGCTTCAGCTGCAGTTCTGAGAGACTAATTCTGATGTAATTCCTCAGATTGATCCACCATCTTTTTTTATTGCTAGTACAGGGTGTTTTTTAAAAGATTTATTTTCTACAAAAATGAAACATTTGCATAGACAAAATCAGCTTCTGTAGATGAAGTTCCCAAGAGACAGTCTGACTTTGTATGTAGTTGGTAAAGCACAGCCTGAGGACTTAGCTATATAAAATTAAGAAGAAACTTCTGAATAACACTGAATTGGAATCTGTTGCATTCCAGGATAGTTCATCCTTGATTACTTTTCCATAAAAAGAGAGAAGTCAGGAAGACTATTTCTTTCCATTTTATAGCAACAAAAAAGTAGGCTTATAAAATGAACCATTCTTCTTTGGTAAGTTGTTGTGTAGAGATATGAGAGTAGATAGGATTTCTTAATACAGGATGTGTTTGTGTTGTAGTAGTGTGAAAGATATGAGTGTACACTTAGTAATAAAATAAACTTTCCAAGAAGTAGAAGGGCTCAGATGGCAGCTACTTTTTTATTTTAGATGTTAAATTGTAATATTTGGCATTTATTAAGGTGTCATAGTTACAGTAAATGTTTTGGATGAGATTCTGGAAATGCTTGTATAAAGATTGTCTTAAGTACACACACAGTCAGTCTCAAGACCCTGTAATAATTTCTTTTAATATATTATATAAGATGTTGGTTTAACATCATTTGGCTCACAGTAGATTTCTCTCTTGTCATCATAATTAATCCCCATTTGTTCATAAATAGGTGTTCACCTACTGTGTATATGCATAAAATGCCCATTGACTAACAAATGGGAATACAGCAGTCACTAAGAGAAACAAAATTACCATTTTATAAAATCAAGTTAAGCCTTTTGTTTGCTTGAGAATTTTGAAAATTTCTGTTCAGAATGCCAGTAGGGGATTAATGAAAGTAATAGGTTAGGTCTTTTTACACTCCATGCATATTAAATCCGTTGAAGCACTGACAAACCACTCCAAGTCTATGGAAAAAATTATCGGCGAGTAACAGCCCTAAGGTAGCCTAGCTGACAAAGAACCATTCTTCTTGAGAGAAGATTTTAAACTCAGATTTTATTGTAATTCTACTTCTTCTGTAATGTCTAATGGAAATATAAATGAGACCACTGCCAGAAGGGTTTATTTGGTTGCTTCATTTTACTGTACAAGCACAGTATTTCTGTCTGAAGCTGTACTACCCACTGTCTGAAGCTGGCTACACTTGCCAGACTCCTACATCTGGGAGCTTTTGGTGGCTAACTTTTTCTGGTTTGTTTTAAAAACAAATGAAAATATACAGCTTTGACAAAGGCATGTTTTTGCATTATTAAATTATAGTTTAGTTGCATTGAAGAGTGAGAGTAAGATGATGTTTAACAGACGTGTGTCATAGGGCTTAGCTTTGTAAGGTGCTTTGCCTTACATTACAGCCAGAATGGTTTGGCATATCAGTATACTTCATTTGTTGTAGGCAAATAATGCATGTTTTACGTATCACATAAATAATGGTAAATATTAAGTAAAAAAAAAGTATGTACCTTGTATTTAGTGAAAACAGTAAACAATGAGTGTGTAATGAATGCCATATATTTTTCTAAAGTGGTTTAGCAAACCTTCAGGTACCTAAGGAAAAAAAAAGATGTCACTTGAGTCTTTCCTCTCTGGGCAGTTAGTTCATGTTCAGCAAAGATTTTAGTGATTCACAGTTATTTCCAAATGCAGTGATGAATGAAATGCTTATTTAGGCTATGTAAAGTAGCTATTACTGCCACAACAAATATGGCTTTTTAGACTTGGGGAAACAATGTCTGGAAATTGTGAAGTGGAATTCCAAATATTTAAAATTTGGCTTTTTCTTGTTGCCTTAAATAAAATTTCTATGCTTGCTCTGTCAATAGGCACTGTTAGCAAGCACCAATACTTTCAGGAAGATAAATAGGTAAGTGTTGTGATTTCCTCTGGAAGTCACAGCACTTGAAATTTTACTGGAAAATCACTGTGTATGAAGGTGGTCTTTGTGCTTGAGTAGTTCTGGTAAGTTAAGATAGATGCATTCTATAAAAATTAAATTTGGCAGAAGAAAATTCACTCATTCTGATGCAGTAGAGTACAGCCTTCAAATTGAGGTTGCCCTTATGAGGATTCCAGAGGAAATTATCTGCTTTTCTTTTCAGCACATCGCATATGTGTCATATTTTCTTACTGATTCAGTTGCCTACTGTACAAAAGTTATGCTATTTTTTGCATAAGAAAGTACGTAAGAAATGTTTTGATTATGCTTTTGTGGGAAAAAAGTCACATACGAGATCTTTCTTCTTGTTTTCAGAGAGCTATTGCCTATCTCTTTCCTTCTGGCTTATTCAACAAACAAGCCAGACCCTTGATGAAGGTAGGATTTCTCGTTACATTTCTGAATAACTGCAGTATGATATTTTGAGTCACTTTTTCCTTTTGGTGATACTTTTTATTTTTTTACAGCCTCCTACTGAAGTTTTTCCAGAGCAGAGAAGTAAGTGTTCTTAGATATTTATTTTATTATTTCTAAGTATTAGAATTGTTGCATATGTAGAACTTCTTGTTGTTACGGATTGTTATGTTTGTTGTTATGATGTTATGGTTGTTATGGATGGCTCTTTTCCATGTGTTCCTAATGACTGTGAAGACATGAGCAGTAAAGGTCTATTTCTGATATCCTGTGTTTTAGGATAAAAATTATCAGTCTATTCTGGAATACCACTGATCTTCTCAGAAACTGCGTTAACTGACTAAGATAAATGTTTTTCATTGCTTCAAAATAAGCAATAAATAGAATGATGCGTGGAATCTCTTGAAGTCATGGGAAAACCTTCTGTTAAAATCAGTAGCTTTTTGTCAGAGCTGCCTATCAACTCCATAAAATATTCATTAATACTATTTTAAACCAAAATTTTTCTTTGTAACTTTGCTGCTCTTGAAGATTAGAAATTACAATTTTTAATTTTATTTAAATACTAGGCAGAGTGGAACCCCTCCTAACCAGTTCTTTGACTGTTAAAGTCCTAACTCTGCATGTCTATCCATACTGTCTTTGGTCTTGCTCCTGAGACACCATATAAAGTCCCAGATGTCAGTGATATGCTAGTAATTATATATAATTTTACACAGAACATTTAAAATATAAGGTCAAAACCTGTTGTCTGTTTTTGATTGTATTTGGTATGAACTAGTAGCATGGGTGTGAAATTCTACCTTCACCGAGCCATCAAGTCCCACATAAACATTTCTGATTATCATTAAAATCTTATAATTTTCCTTCCTTTTTCCTGCTGCTGGAATAATTGATACTTGTTTTTTGGGGGACTTCATGTCTTTGGAAAGCTGTCTAAACTATCTGAAATTTTGGAATTTCAGCTTTCAAATGATATTGTGCCTTATTTTTTAACTTCCCTGTATTGTCAAGTAAAAAAGTAGAAAGTAAAAGGGTAGGAGAGAGTTAATGATTAAGTAGTTTTAAAATCCAAGGTCTGTTTTATGGAAGAACTAAGCTACTATTCTATATGCTTTCAGGACTAAAGAATTATTTGAAATGCTAGCTATATCCTGAAGACTGTAAGAACAAATTGGTATAAATATGTAGTTTTCTATTTACATCTAAAAATAACACTTTCAATAAGTATCTCATAAGGCAGCTTTGTCTTGTCTATGTATTGCGTCTTTGATAACTTTGAAGTACAAAAACTTTAAATTTATACTTTGGAGAATTTCCAGAACAGTTTTTTTCAACAAAATATGCTTTCATAACTGCATACATAGAAAATCACACAGTCCACTAGTAGTATATGTGGGTAAAAGTCCCCTGCACTCTTTCTTTCCTGCCAAGTTCTGCATCTTCACATTCAACTTCTGCTGTATTGTATCTTGATGTTCCAATCCGATATATAGTGTGCTTATCAGACAGGTTTTTTGAGTCTTATCTTTGCATTTTCTTTATAGATAGCTTTAATTAACTTCACCGGATAAAATGTCTGGGACTTTCTCTACAGTTCAATTTGAAAAAACCTCTCAGTTTTTTATTTTTGTAATTTTTCTTTATTTGAAAGAGATCTTTGTTATGTTATTTAAGTTTGCCTTTTTTTTTTCACTGAAGTTGAAATTTCATTTGTCTTTAAATAACATTTTGTAATGAATAAAACACACTGGATATGCTGAATTAATATGGAATATTTGTTTTCTTGCTGAACTAATTATGTAAACTATAGCATAGGTATTTGTATTTAAATATCCCAAATGTAATAATACAAAGGAGTTCTAAAATCACCCAAGTTCTGAGTATGGTTCAAAAAATTGTCACAAAAGACAATTGTACATATACTTAATTTAGCTTATATGTATTATGCTAATAAAAATCTTCTTTGTTTCAGCACTGTTTTTTCCAGAGCTCTTAATCTTTCATCTTTCACTTTTCAATGTAGATTTCAGTTGTCTCTTTTTACTTCTTTTTTTATTCTAAAATGTATACTTCTATTTGTAAAACCACCTGTACAGTCTTTTAGAGTTGTACACAATTTCCTTATGTAAAATGTTATTTACAACTGCTATGTTAAATGTTTTATTAAAAATTACAGGGGGAGATTTAAAAAAGATTGTCTAAACTATCAGATTTCCAGGCAGATTGAACACCTGTAAAATGTCTTTGTTCTCTGATATTTGAGAAGACAATCAGTATTATGGAAGAGGTTTATAAGTGCAGTTAAATACAAAGGATTTTTTTTTTTTAGTGATTGTATGTTTCTTGTCTAATCTTGCCTTCCATTAGAAATCCAGTGGGGAGAAGATGGCCGACCATTTCACTTCCTCTTTTATACTGGCAAGCAGTCATATTATTCATTAATGCATGTAAGTATGTCTTCTGTAATAAATGATGTCAGCTCCCAGTCAAGTGCATGTTATTCTAGAGGTGCCTCTCAGGAGCTCCTGAGTTTAGTTATGTTTTCACAGTAGGCCATAATATCACCACTGAAGCTACATGCAGTGTATGTTTTTGAGTCACACTATTCATTATTATGAGCATTTTTATGTCACATTTAAGAGAACACATTACGTTATAGTTCTTCCTTTAATTTTTGGTTCATTTTACAGTTTTGGCTATGGACTGGTTTTGAATAGTCTGAGCACTTTTCTGTAGGCTGTATCTAGTTGGTAGCAAAGCATTAGTAGTGGAGAATGCACATACAACAAAAATGGCTAGTTCTAGCAAAGTTCACTGTAGAATGAAAAATAGTTCTTTTTTTTTTCCTCTGTGAAGGGCAAAGCTATAGGAAATGTTATTTGTGCTGACATTTAGTGTGAAGAAAATTTGCATTTAAACTGCTTAATTGATTTTTCTAAGATGGTTCCATTCATGCAAACTTAAGGCTTTTTCTGATTAATATGGTTCCAGGAGTAAAGGATCTGCAACTTTTACCTTTATGAAAAAAGCTGTATCTAATAGAACACCACTAGACCCTGAGTCTTGACGTGGGTTATGAACAGACCTTTCATATCTGTGACCATCAGTAGCACAAGCATAATCTTCATCTTTAGAGGAGTCTATGGGAAGACATTAATGTTTCTTACATGTACTAATAGAAGACAGAAGCATTAATAATGTTATAATTATATATTATATATATAAATATAATATATAAATATTATAATATAAATATATAATATAAATATTTATATTTAATATATATATATTATATAATGCAGAAATATTTAATTGGGTATTGTTGTCAGATTTTCTTTCCTCATTAGATAGTTTTAAGAAGTTAGTTCTGTGATTAGTCAGTTGTCAGAAAAACAAACTTTATGGTCAAAAATTCAGTACACAGCTTTACTGAGTATAGTGTTTGTATTAGAATGATCTGATATTTATTTGCGTTCTGTGTACCCAAAGGACAAAATCCCTTCTTGTCAGGTACATTTATTTGGGAGAATAAAAACCCCCACTTTTTTTTTTTTTCTTTTTTTTTTTTCTTTTTTTTTGTTGTTGACCTTGGGCAAATGAGCTTCTTGCCCTGGCAGAAATGAAATGAATGATAAATGTAGAGAGTGTCTTTGCTGAGTAATGGAGCTGCAGCATAGGCTTTCCACAGAGGTTTTCTCCTGCACAGCCCGAGGCAGCCCGAGGACCCCTGCTGTTCATTTAAATAGGTATGTCAAATCTGCCTCGAAACGCCGCTGGTTTGATCTGTGGTAATATTTGTGAAGGTTCCATATGGACTTGAGCCCCCTGCAGTGCTAAGAAATAATGTACAACGCTTCATGGTGCAGACGCAAATTTTCTCTGAAAAGGGATGCAATGCTGCGTTTTAGCTGTCGGAGAGGATGATGGAGCTGACGCGCTAGGCCTGTCAACTTGTTACACGGATGGGTTGCACGCAGCAAGGCTGTGGAAAATCTGTGCCTTTTAACTTTTCTACTTAATCACGGTTGTAGCATTGCCTTTAGACTCTATGCTACATTAATTCTCTTCCTGCCTTCTGCCTTTCATCCCAAGTTTCACGGAAAAAAGTAAAGCATGCAGGTCTTGTAGAGGAGCCTTATCAAACAGCTGTCATCTGACAAGCCATTTGCATTTATTTTGGCTGAAACAGAGCAACCCAAGGGCAAGATGTTTTGTTGCATTCCATCATAATGAAGAAATTACAAATTTTACAAGGAGCACAAGTTTATTTTTAGCTCTTCCTAGCAGACTATGCAAGCTTGCCTTGGAAATCTCTGAAAGTATAGTGCGCATTTTGTTTCTAAGAGCGTGGCAACCACCTTCAAACAAATGGCCTTGACAAATGCATTTTTCATTAGTATAGGATACTTGAGTGTTCTTCAACTGTTTCTGAATATTTTCATTAAATAGGCTTCTATAAATGTGAATCCATTAAGTGAGATTTAACAGGGGTTTTTTTAAGTCGGCCAAATGAAAGCCAAAATTTGCATAAAATTCCCAACATTGTTTTAACCTCTTGTTAAACTGAAGTGTATTTAACAAACTGTATTGTCTCAAAGCTAATTAATTTTTCCAGAAAAGAATTGTATGTTAATACAGCCTAGTGTAAGTAATCAATCCGATTTAAGGATGTCTTTTAAATTGCTATATTAAATCTAATAAACAGGATAAACACACATTATTTAGCTTAAACTTATATGCCACTAATTAATACATAGTGGAACTTGTATTACTTGTTAGTTATATAACTGAGCATAGTATTATTGTTTAGTTAGTGCTAATAAATAATATTGTCCACTTACTGAAAATGAACTATCTTTGTATGTATTATAATTGCCAATATGCATGTTTGGCTTTCAATATGAAATTAACTACCATACAAGGTATTTGTAACATGCATTATTGTTTTTCTGCATGTTGAATAAAGTTTAGCTGTAGGGAAAAGGACAATTTATTTTTCTTCTGATACACAAAAGAATGTTTATTGCATGAAGCACCATTTCACAAATGTTTGATAGTGCATTTGATCATCATTTAACTTAAAAGTTTTTTAGAATAATGAAATTTTTGTAATATGAAGAGCAAGACAAAATGCTATCTTCATACCATACCTTTCATACAGGAAAATAGTAATTCCATGTAATTGTGCTTCTTGTACGTTTTTTAGGAATATCAGGGCTTGTGGATTGAGGTGAATGCTCTAACAATTGAACATTTTAACTCTCAGAAATATTCCAAAACTTAAAACCCTTCAAAGTGTATGCTGAACTCAAAACACAAAAAACAAAGTAAAGTGCCAGCTGGGGTAAAATGTGGGTTTTGCAGCTTATCTTAACTATAATGTTAATATAATTTTTTCCCCCCTAAAAATCTCTTTTAGGATTTCATTTGCTGATTCCTTCCCTATTTTTTTAATGCAGAGTAAAATAAATTTATTATTATTTTAAGTGTCCTTGTAGAGATCTGAAATTTGATCTCTCTATTAGAAATGGAAGCGTTTCAGTACATAGTCAATCTTGTAAAATCAGCTATTTTGATTGTGTAATAGCTGAGTTTACAAGACACACAGATGTGTACAGTCATGAATTGGACTATTGAATCCTCAAGTGATTAGTAAAATCTTCACCTGCCAGCTTTGAAAAAGCAAGTGTGTCTTCAGAAGCTTTCTTTAATCGTTGGGGAGTGAAGATTTGTCAGATAAATTATTGGGCATTACGTGTGATTCCTGATTTTGCAAAGGCTCATCCACATACTTTACTTTACATGTGAGTGGTTCTTTCAGTCTGTTGGCTTTATCTCTATACAGAGATTAGATACATGCATCAAATTTATTTTTTTTTTAGTACTTCAGACCAAAATGTTACAAGAATTGCCAGTCCACTTTCATTGCCGGAAATATGTAGGAAATTATATTTAACGTTTCTCTTACACTTGGAATTACTTTAAAATGCTACTTTTCAATGTTGCTTGACTTCATCTCCCGTGTAAAGGGTTCTTTGTCTGAATAGATGTGATTGCTGTAATTTAACCAGAACAGTTTAAAGAAATCGTTTTAATTCTTAAAAGTGCATGTTCTTAGAACTTAAACAGGCTGTGGAGTGTTGATGTTCTTTGGGACCTAGGGAGGGTCTTCAGTAAAATTTTATTGTTGCAGCTGTTTTAAAGTTTTTTGTCATTGTAACTGACAATTTCTGAGGCTAAAAAGTGGTAGATGGTTACCCATAACTTATTTTCTTTGCCTGTGTTTATCAATAGTTTCCAAATATGGCAAAATCCTTAAGTCTTCTTTTAACTTGTCATGTTATATGACACAATATTCCTGTGACAATACTTGAGTTGCGGTTTAGAAGCAATTCTGACTGTAGTCTGTCTTAAGGTCACAACTGCAATTACCTCCCTGTGTCCTTTTTTAAGGAACTCTGTTGTAGCTGTGTTGAGCCTCTGTTCATGCGTTTTTGCTGACCATACCAATAAATAAATATGTATGCCTGAATGTTTTGGAGGAGAGATGGGTGTTTGTGAGGAGGCAGACAAGAGACTGCTTTTGCAGGTAGAGTGGTGACAACCTCTGCCTTTGAAGGTAAGAGGTTAAGTGAAAAGTATCAGTAAGGTGAAAAACATCCTTACACATTTATAAGACCTAATAACCCAGTACTACTTCTGAGCATCTGACACCAAAATATCATCTTTGTGCCTGGTTTGACTTCTTCCAAATGCAGAAACTCATGGAGTTCATCAGATTCAATCTCTGAGACTGTTCCAGCTGAGCTCTCCCCAGCTTGCTCCAGGACAGAGACAGCTCTCCTTTCCCTTCTCTGCCTTCCTCTATGGTCCAAAGCCAAAACTTCCATGCTCATTCTTTCCCGTGTCTTAATTACAAATACCTAAAAATAACTTGGTGCAGGCACATCTCATGAGCTCTAACCCAAACTGTACTTACGCTTCTAATGTACGGGCAATAATTTTTGAGGCCTCGTGGTCAGCTCAGTTGTTAAGATTAGTAGAGTGATGTGACATAAATCTTGCCCACAGTAGTGATACCAATCTGGTTTTCTTAAAGGATTAGAGTTACATTTGTGAGGTTTGAAAATACTGAAAATAGGTTTTCTGCTCTTCTATGTAATGTTGCTGGCGTTTGAGGATAAATGAACTTTTTTTAAGTTGAAAATGTTTCCTAGTTCCTATCTGATACAATTATCTCATGAAAAATAAAGGATTTCTGAAAGGCTTACTACTATAATATATGAATTTTCATGCTGTCTCAAATGGGAATGATTTTGTACTTCAAGATTTTTAAGTGTGGAATTATTTTTAAAATATTTTGTTCCACTGTGCCATTAAAAATGTCATCAGTGACCTGCGTCAGAGGTTTCAGTGAGTTGTCCCTATTTAAATGCTTTGAGTGCAGCCCAGATAACAATGTGTTCTTTGTTCATACATTTTAAGTACAAATATTTTTAGTGTATGTGCAGGTGTGTTTTATATTAGTGAAAAAATCAGCTTGAACAGTAGGTGTTTATAACTAAGCAAGGGGCTTCTATTTTGGGGTTATTTTTAAGCTGTTGCAGAAATTTCACTGTATCCTGTTACAAATCCCAGTTTTATGTTAAGAATTTATATTTCATTAGTTAATATCTGACAGCACAGAGCTGTCTCATGTTTCTTCCTTGACTGTTTTATAAGTAATACAATAAAAGAACCTCCAAACCATTGTTTCTTGTCCCCACTAATACTTACACTGTTGTTTCTCTCTAGTATTTGTTAAAACTCATATTAGTACAATATAGGAAAGTGACTATAAGCTTTCTGTTTCACTCATAAATGAAAGTGAATTATTCGGCATAGAAGTACCTGTTGTTTCAATATAATTTATAATTATTTCTCCAAATACTCCTATTTAGCTTTGCATTTGGATCACTGTTATAATTAAGAGTATTAGCTGTTATATTTTAGAACAAGTAGTCTTCATTAGTTTCTGAAATGGAAAAAAAAAACCCTAAAAATACTTTATTTAAAATGTGGTTTTCTGTAATATTTTTACTGTGACTTTTTTGAGTATTTTCCCCTTTGGTTTTTTTTTCCTGAAGTGCTAAATCACTGTCACAGTATTGTTTGAAAATAATAACATAGCTAAGAATTTTGAGAAAACTATTTAAAAATACTGAAAATTCAGAGTAAGTACATCTCTACAGTTGAAAGAACAGAGATTCTTACTATGGTAAATGTGCAACTTTCTGTCCATGTAGATATGCCAGGATAAGAAGTTGTGACTGGTACAGACGACCAGTAAATCTGACACTTCTACATGTACAAAATTCCTAAATGAAATTAAGTAAGTCTTAAACCTTGTCAGTATTTTGAAGAAGTCAAACCGAAATGTGAATGCACTGATAAAATTATTGTGCAGTATGTTTTGGAGTTGCATTTATTATACAAATGTAGTTGTCTTTCTGTATACACTAAATTTATTTCTTTTACAATCATATGTAAGAAGCTAAAAAACACTGCTGCAGAATTCAAAATCAATTATTTTGAACTACACTTTTTTTTGTCAGAGCTCTGCTTGTTTTCTGACCTCTGTATTTTAAGTGTCTGAAGAGTAAAACCACATAAAACATGTGTTTTAAGTAGAAAAATTTAAATATTAAATGAAAACTATTTAAATACTTTTTCCATATATATTTAAGGAAACATATGAAAAATTTTTGAACGTTCAGAAGCATCAAGACCAACTGATAGCTCAAGACCTTCCTCTACAAAAGGAAAAAAGGTAAGCTTACAAAATGAATGAATATTTATAGCAGTTTTCTTGATGTGCTCTCATATTCTGTCATTCATATTTAGTCTTAGCACCTCTGGTAGTTCCCCACTCTACCTATCTGCTATTCCACAAACACATTTTCAGGCTTTTGATCTATTCCTTGTGTAATATTTGTATGGTAATTTCATGTTGAAAAGTTTATCCAGATATGTGTGGAGCACTCACTTCTCATCGTTAAAGTAAGGAAACCCCATCTGTTTCTCTTATTCTTTAATATCGCTCTGCTTTTTTCAATATTCTTTGCTTTATAAAAGTTCTGAAGTGTGATTTGAAAATAAACAGAAAATATCCAAAATTCTATGTTTCTGTATGAAACATATGTATATTCATATATATGAATGTTACATATATATATAAAACATATTCTGTATGAATTTTTCAAATTAGGTCTTTCATTAAAGCATTTTGAAAAAAGGAGGTAAATATCTCAAGACCCAAGACTGAGCTCGTTAATAGTCTTTAATTACAGTTCTTGAATATTTTAACTTACCAATATTTAAATTTAAGAGTTTCAAAATACATAATTTCACTGTTTTTCTTCTAATGGCTTTGAACAGAAATCATCAAAACCTAGTAATTTTAGAAAAGCTCATTTGGGTGGATTTCTTTAATCATCACCACTATTAGTGATTGAATTTAGTGTATCTTTTTTTCTGTTTAACTTCTCTGGTATGCACAGCAAGTTCTTCATCTAGTTAGCCACTAGGACAGAAAAGACCCATGTCAACCAGAAGCTATGGGAAAGCTACAGTTGTTGTTTTCTAAGTGTATCCAATCAGGATATGCTTTTAAGTGCTGCTTGCCCTTAGACTGTAGTCTAGATTTTTTATTTTGAGATTTCTTGCAAAGATTTTATATTACAAAATTAAGTTAAGCAAGTGTTTAAAATAAATGGCTACAACTAGGAAGTTTTGGTTTAGGCATTTACTGCTTTTCTGTATAGTTATTTTTTCCCAGTCCCAGGTTGTTTTTATCTTTGTTCTTGCTGTGTATTTTTTAGCCACATTTATGTATTGTTCCAGGAGCACATCATGTTGGTTTGTTCTTCATTTCAGCCATTTGTTTTTTACGTTAGGAAGAGAAAGGATTAATTTGCTGAGATTATTTCAATTTCTTAAATAACAGAAGTTCATGTTTCTTCATGATATAAATAGCATTCTATGACCCACAGGATGTTTTATTATAGATTCGTGTTAGGTTCTGAGCAGACAAGAGAACAAATGAATTTAGTTTTATGCTGCTGAAAAATAGCCTGACTCCTTACAGAGCTCAGCCAGTGGATTTACTGATGTGAAAAATGACCTAAAGCTAGTCAGAGATGAAAGTTTTTTTGCCTGTTAGGTTTGTAAAGCTCAGAGAATTTAAAGGATTTTTGTGACTTAGTTCTCACACTGGATATGATACTTCCTCTGAGATTAGTCTGGATAGGATAATTTCTCTCCTAAGTGTAGGTAGAGGGTTGGTGGGAAGGGCTGTTTTTTTGGTTTGAGAGGCATGGAGTTTTGTTAGGGTTTTTTCCCCAGAAAATAATGTATTGTGAATGCATTCCGTAATATTAACTGTAGGGTTAGGACCTGATCTGAACTACTTCAAGTTTATAGCTTCTCACATACAAGAAATTTTTTCCAGCTTCAGTGGAAGTAGCAAGTAACAATATGTAAATGTAAGTATATACTTAAGTCTGTCAGGATTGGAAGCTTTTTAAAATCATTTCTAAAATCTGCATTGTTTCTAAATAATCCTTTCTCATGTCCTGACTCAGAATAGCATTAAAATGCATGCTTGAGAAGCAGAACTCCTTAAATACACCTTCAGAAGGAGTGTTTTACTGAATCACAGCTTCCTCAATGCTGCTGAAAACACTGTTTCTAGAAAACCAGAGTTAAGAAACTTAGTTACATCTTTGCCTTAAATTTACCTGATAATGTTGGTATGTATATTTATGGCTGTACAGTTCATCACTTTGTATCATATATATTTCAAAGATTTACTTCAAGCATTGGTTTTTCTTTGTGTTAGCATCTCTGTTTGAGGCTGTTTGCTTAGAAATTTCTGCTTTTGTTATCATCAGTGCAGTCACTGTGCGGAGCAGCTCACGGTTACACGGTAGATAGGGTACACTGTAATGTACACTGCTATGACCATGGTTACTGCTAGTGCTGTTCTTTATATTGATCAGAAAAGTAAAGATCAGTGGCAAAATAATTTGATTACAACATTCTGCCTTTGATTTTGCTCTTTGCTGCTAGTAAACCAAATTTTTCCAGGCAGCAGACTTTTAAGAGTAAGTCATAAGTTGGGGGGAAGATCACTTCCTACTACAGTATTACTCTAATTCAATCTCAGACTTCAATAATATGAATAATGCATAGCTGATACTCATAATGGTCATGTGGTTAGTTCAATACATGAAGTCACCATACCTTTCAAAAGGCACATCTTTTAAAATCAACGTAGGCCTTCTCCTGTTTACTATAGGAATGTGATCTGCATTCATTTGTAATGGAAAATGTATTTCTGAATGAAGACTGACTGTATGTGTGGTCTTTTGTGATGTAACTCTAATTGCATGGTTAATTAAAGGAAGAATATATGTGATATTTTAAACAGAAACCTGGCTGGCAGCAGATGGCTGACTAAGATTGAATTGGAAGAAATGTTGTTAGAAAAAGTGTCAGATGATGATGTAAGTAATTAATCTTCCCAATCTTAAGGAAGTTTGTGTCTTAAAAATATGGACTCTGGGTGCGTTTTTGGATACTGGAAAGGTATTATGCAGGAGCGGGTTCTCTTCAAAAGAGTTTTCTGTCTTCTGATGAAATCTGTATATGTTCACAGCACTGTCACATTCATATTGTTTGAAGTGACTTGTGTTGATATTTTTTATCTAGCACAATATAGAACTCTGAAGAACTTTCCATTGTTACTATCATAATTAAGTTTTTCTCCTGGCAACATTGTGAGGCCTAGAGCACTTGTTATCTAATTATGTGGTCAGAAATGGGGTATAAGAATTTATTAAAGAAATAAATAGTCAGTTATTGTAGTTACAGATGAAAAATAGATAGGACTAGAGCCACTGTTACTAATTGTAGAGAAGGGGTAAATATTCAACATGGGAAAATGCCATGGATTGGTACAATAGTAAACCTGCAGAGAATTAAGTTATTTAATGTTAGAGATGACATGGTAGTGATAAAAAATCACAGAGGGCTTGCTAGAAATAAAGAGCCCTTTTTCTTAGTGATTGACTAAAAAATCAAATAACCAAAGCAAGACACAAAGCTGTATAGATCTGTGGTTTGATACAGATATCTCCTGTTACATTCTCCTTGGAATGAATATGGTGGGAGAGAGAAGAGTTTTGCAGTTTCCTCAGTGTCCGCAAACTGTATCACTCTGTAGGTTTGGAGTCATCCTTTACATCTGTCTCCGGGGATAAGACTATTCATCCTAATAGTCACACACTTTTTTCTCACTCAGAGCTTTTCCCTACAGTCCCCTAAAGAGCATTTGATTTTTTTAACAGCAGGTTCAGTCTATCAGGCCAGCTTTTGGAAGCCTGAATATGACAGTACCAGACTAACTCTATTTCTCTGAACATTCCAAGTGTTTTCTCACCTAGAAGCAGTGTTCCTCAATCTTGTCTGTCCTGTGAACAACAGCTTTACAAAAATAGAATAACAGCAGCAAACATGCCCTTTGCTCAGTTGTCATCTGGAACCATGGCATGTGATGGCTTCATTGTCTGTGGGCTGTAAAAAGGTCTCAAGCAGACTGTAATCCATAAGCATAAGTTGGAAGTAGTTGTTGTCAATTCACCATCCTGATAATACCCGAGAGACTTTCTGTATCTTGCTCACAGTAGAAGCCGTTTAGACTAAGGTATTTTCAGTAGCTCCTGCATTTGGAATGGCCGTTTTTCCTCTCCAAGTGCCAGGTCTACTTGTACAACCAAACAGCTTGGTGTTCTTTACTACATGGTATTCGTACATTCTATCTACATCTGTAAAAGTACATTGCAATAATCTTAAAAAAACCCCAACCAACCAAAAACCTACACCAAACCCTTCTACATACTGGCCTCTCCCATGTAAGAACACAAAGCCTCAGAGTATCGTAAAAAACATTGTTTAAATATATTTGAAATGTCTGAGTATAAGCTGCCAGTCTTACCTGCTCAAATTCTTCCCTTTTGCCACTGCAACAAAAAATTCAGTGGTGTTTACACCATATTAAACAAAATCAGAGCTATTGATTTTTTTCTTCTTGCACTCTACAAGTGAAAACTGCTGGAAGCTTTCTACTTGTATAGCCTCTACAATTTTTACAATTTTGTATTTCCATATTTCTGCTCTTCAAAGGCTTTACCACAAGTCTGTGTCATATTTGTTAGGTGGAAGTAGTTTTAAATAATGTCAAAGTTCCAGGGACTATTATTAAGTTACAAGAAGAGTTGTAGTATTGTGCTAGAGAAGACTCTGGTAACAGACTGAAGAACAAATACATGCAATAACTACTTGTAAGTAAAAAAAACTTCAAAAATCAGGTTATCATATCTATATGAAAAATCCATTTTTGATGGTATGATACTCTTATATCTGGTGACAGCTGTCTGGAGTTCCTGCCAATAACACTTGGTAACAGGACATCCCAGCTTTTGGCACAAATGGGTTAACACACTAGTGTGTACTCTTTAATCACATGTTGAAGAACTTTGGAGGGAGATATAAGGGGGAAGGAGAACCACACAGTAGCAAAGGATAATTTATTTCAAGAGGTTGCCCTTTAAGTCAAGTATCTCTTGAATTTTTAAATACCTTGATTGTTCAGTTTTAAAGGAAATCATAAACATTAAAGTAACTCAGCTTGAACAGCCAAAGATAGGCATTTTTTGTATATGTTATGAAATATAATCATTTATGAGATTCAGTTCAGTGAAATAAAATTATTTCCAAATCAGTGAATATGCTGACTTACTAAAAAGCAGGTGAAAATCTTTCCCTTTTCCTATTTTAATAAAACAATAATAAAATAATTAAGACATCCCCCCAGTGTTAGTTTTTTTAAAGTGAGATGAACTTCATTCTAATACAATAATCCTCTATTAAAAAGGGGTTGGTTATGCTTTGGAGTAAAGTTTTAGTGTTTTCTGAAGAAAGAACTAGATGTCTTTAGTCACACAGCAAATGATGCAACTGCATGCTGTTCTTAAATCAGCATGTAGGTGCAAAAGTGTCATCTTGTCAGAAATCATCAATAAAAGTGAAGTAGGAAAGATCCATTAAATAAAAATAGAAAGTTTTCGCAAATGCAATTACACTTGCATATTTTAATGAAGTCATGTTGTCTTACAGTACACAAGATTTATTCAACTCCTACAAAAATTGGTAGCATTGCCATGTGCTGACATCGAGGAGAAGTATATACAGAAGTTTTCCAAGGAAGTTCCTGTGCAGTTGCAGAAGGTGGTTATTGAGCCCTTGCAGTATGATGAGCAAGGAGTGGCCTTCAGCACTGGGGAAGGTAATAACTTCAGGTTGATTGGTAACAATGCAGACTTTGTTCCTCTTCACACTGCTTTCTTTATAGTATGTACAACACAGCTGAAGGTGTCACTACTTCATTTTATATGCTCATGTATACATATACTACATGTATAGCTGTTAGTCATGTTATTGACCACCAAGACATGGACTGGTCAGAAAGTACAAGGTTTTTGCCCAGATTCCTATCATTTGTTTTTGATCTGTATTTCTATATAGTGATACCTCTGTTAGAGACCCCATTGCGTTACAGGTTGTAGGATACAAAAGGACTTTCATTTTTGGCCAGAGTGACTGCTGAACATAAAGAGTGGAGGACTGCAGGAGCACAAACACATATGAACAATTCCATGGATGTAACACTGTTGTTGCTTAGTATAAAAACAGCATGCTTAGACTACTAATTTAATACTACATTATTTTTGTAGGAAGTCCAGCAAAGGGGAACTTTGAAGATTCAAAGAATAAATAGCAAGGAATAGCAAGGCATCTGGATATTTACAAACAGCCTAGGAAAATGAGAAGAGGAAATTTCTAAATATTATGAGACAGAGATGGATAATGGGATATTGATCATTCATACCGAAAAGGAGGGGATGTTAGAGAAAAGCCGTGAAGGTCTCTGTATCTTCTAAACACAGGCTGTTACGTTTTCACTGGAGAGACACAGCTGGAAAACAATATAGTACAGGATATGAATGATTGCATAGGAAAAATAATGCGGCAACAGCTTGTATAGGAAGGGCTGATGACTTTCTGGACAAAACGTGCACGCACACTTTATGCTGTACATTTAAGAGGAGTCTTCCAGTTGTTGATTATTATGCAGCAGGCAGCAGATGAGAACAAAGGTCACAGGGAATTTGAGGGGCAAAATGGCTAGAGAGCTCTGCTTTACCTGGGTTGTGTTCAAGATTACACGACAACAAAGAGATATGAGATCACCAAACCATGATTTAATTTGCACTGGTTTTCAGTAGTATCTTCAGAACAGTAGTTAACGAAGTTTGATGAGCATGCAACCTGTGTGATTTAAGAAAAGCCACCAGGTTTAATAAGTTCAAAACCAGTCTTGTTTGTACCTCATCAACCCCAAAATGAAGAAGAATGTCTTATTTGTTTCATAATTTCTTTATCAGAATGATTGCTTCCTTTGTGCTGAAGGAGATTGGTTTCCCAACACACACTTCTCCCCCACTTAACAGACACTGATTAAAATATATTGAAAGATACTTGTTCTTGGTTTGCATTTCTTTTTTTTTTTTTACCTCAACCTGTAAAACCAAACAGCTGGCAATATATGAGTGTGTTGAGATTTGTTTAATTACTTGGACACTTGAAGTTCTGTAGAATATTGAAGCTTCATAAAATGTTTGGTTTAATCCTTTAAGGTAAAAGAAAAACTGCAAGAGCTACTGCAATAATTTATGACAACGGGACTGGAAAAATTACAGTAAATGGAATAGACATTTTACATTACTTCCCAGTGCTGCAGGACAGGTGAGAGCACTATGAAATGCTGGGTTTTTTACTTATTCCAGCTAAAGTAACACCATACATGTCAGTGCTGTGTTGATTCTATGTTCTTATCTCTGTGTAACTATCTGTTTTATAAAACTGTGTCTTGCATTTCCTCCTAATTTTCAGGAGTTTAATGATAGGCAAGTCTTCCTCTGTGCTCCTTGCCTCACCTTTTCTGAAGAGATGCAAAAACCAAGAGCATGGATTGTTTTAATAATTCAAATTTTAGTCCCCTTAGAAAGGGCTTGAAATTTATTTTAAAAGTAAATAATAAACATTGTTTTGCAAAGTGCATGCATGTTTAATTACTCTGGTATACAGTAACATGCAAAGTGAGACTTTTCATTTAAAGCTTCAGATTTTGGAGGATGTGCACAATCTGATATAGGGAAGACTTCTCATTAGGCTGATATAAAGTTTCTATTCCTAATGTGATTTTTATTTTTATTTTATATTATGATTTTTAAGCTCAAAAATAGAGGGAAAGCTTGCTCAGTTTTAATATCCAGAACTGATGGGTTTTGGCTTCCTTAGATAAGTAGAGGAATAAAAAAAGTAGTTATAAAACTGAACTTAAAGTACTTACCATTGGCAGTTGGAATATGCTCCTAGCTGCTAATTTCCTATTGATTTGAATGAGATATGAATGCCTTTCTGGATCTCTGCCCAACAGTTAACTGTGTTTTTGTATATACAATGATAAGAAATGTGCATAGCATGGAACTTTATGCACATGAATCTTTTCAATTCTTTCTTTTTTTCCAATTTTTTTTTTCCTTAGGGAACAGTTGTTGTTCCCTTTCCAGTTTCTTGGCAGAATTGGAAAACATGATATGGTTTGCACAGTCTCTGGTGGAGGAAGATCTGCACAGGCTGGAGCAATACGTTTAGCCTCTGCAAAAGCCTTAAGGAGTTTTGTGACAGAAAAGGAGGTGGAATTCATGAGGCAAGGTAGGAATTGAAATTATTTCAATGTTTCTTAATGTGTTTCTGGTAATTAGCAGAATTAATACAAGGATCATTAAGGATCAGATTTGAGTAAATAATCCCAGTGAAACCTTGTATATTGTATGAAAGGGATCTGCATTTATTTATAGACTGTTTTTCCTTGTTTCCTAGCATCCTTTGTGTACATTTTGGATGACTTCTCAAGCGTTTTTCCATCTGTTCATGACCTCTTTTAGGTCTATTAACCAGCTTATATTGCCTCAACATAGAATCACAGAACATAAATGTGTATTCACTGCTAAATAAATCTGGATCAGACATTAGTGAGCTGTAAGGTACTGAGATTGTGGTTTGTTTTACTTGGCTGGTTGCGTCTTGTTCATGTTTTAAAAAGTTTTCTTCTCCAACATAAACGCTGGAGGGTTGGCTTTGAAGAGAGAGTGATGAGCATAAATGTACTGCATGCAACTAGGCAAACCGAGGGAGCTACTTCCCTCTCTTGCATTATTTTGTGTTTACAAGTTACCGAGGATAAGATAGAATGTATTTAGATAACTGCAGGATCTGATGCTTCTCGGTGATGAGATGTCCATGCTGTTTCAGCAAATGCAGAATTACGAATGGTGAGCTTTTAACCATGCTCTCTCTGGATTAGGAGCAAGAATACCTGCCTGTATTAGTGGCAGAACAGCTGTGATTTTTTTTCACTCTATTGCCAGCCATGAAACCAAAGCTGTCTTCATGCTTTGCAACAAGTTTCTTTGAC